>NC_141040.1:55870000-56127500 GCF_052040795.2 Danio rerio | reverse complement strand
AACTGCCTAGCAACCACTCAGAACACATTAGCAACACCTTAGCAACCACCTAGCAATGCCTTATCAACCACTCAGAACACCCTAGCAACACCTTAGCAACCACCTAGAACACCCTAGCAATGCCTTAGCAACACCTTAGCAACCACTCAAAACACCCTACCGTCCACTTGGCAACATCTTAGAGCAACTACTCAGAACACCCTGGCAACATCTTAGCAACAACCCAGCAATGCCTTAGCAAACCACTCAAAACACTCTAGGAACCACCTAACAACACCTTAGCGACCACCTAGAGCATCCCAGCAACACCTTAGCAACCACTCAGAACACCCAAGCAACCTCCTATCAACATCTTAGCAACTACCTAGAATACCCTAGCTATGCTTTAGCAACCACTCAGAGCAACCTAGCAACCACATAGCAATGCTTTAGCAACCACTCAGTCGAACTAGAAACTACTCAGAATACCCTAGCAACCACCTAGCAACACATTAACAACTACCTGGAAGCCCCTAGCAATGCCTTACAACCACTTAGCAACTGCCTAGCAACGCTCAAGCAAGAACTCAGAACACCCTAGCAACCGCCTAGTAACACCTTAGCAATGACTCAGAACACCCTAGCAACCACTCAGAACACCATAGCAACCACATAGCAATAAACATGCCAATTCATGCTAGAAACATGCTAACATTATGTAGTTCAGACTGTTTCAAACTTCTTAAAAACATAAATATTTCAGTCATTTCAACTTTAAAGGTACTTCAAACTTTCAGACGAGGCTTTCTCAGGACGCCATAAAGTTTGTATACTAACTTTACTTTTCTAGTTTTGACTACAACCATATGTGAGCCTTACCTAAGACACATTTCTATGGTTAATGGACAGTAACCTAACTGAAATTGATGTTGTGTGTTGTTTGTGTCAGGAGGTCTCTCTGGTTTCCGGCAGACCCACGCTGACCTGTGTGAGCACTCTCTCCATCTGGATGAGGGTCAGGACGGCAGCGGAGCCATGGGTTTGTCCGGGGCTCTACCTCATTCCCTGCCCTCCACGCCGGACATCGAGAACGCGGAGCTGACGGCCGTCCTGCCCTTCCTCTACTTGGGCAACGAGCGGGACGCGCAAGACCTGGAGCTTCTACAGCGTCTGGACATCGGTTTCGTCCTCAACGTCACCACACACCTGCCGCTCTACCACTACGACATCGCACGGTTCTGCTATAAACGTCTGCCCGCCACCGACAGCAACAAGCAGAACCTGCGGCAGTACTTCGAGGAGGCCTTCGAGTTCATAGGTAGCGCACACTACACTCGTACACACTGCAGGAAAATCATGATTTTAACCCGACTTTTGCTTATTAATGATAGAATTAATTCACTTTAATTATTAGAGGCTGGTGTTATTCACACACTGCTGTGCTTAAACTCTTTATGCAAGTGATTGTAGCATAATAGCTAATCCTAATATGATCAGGAAGTTGCCGAGACTTTTATTTTAGCATGTTGATGTGCATCTAGCTGAAATGGAATATTGAGTAGGGGGCGGGGCTTTCTTTTGCACACCATTCCTTCATAGCAAACTAACAGCAAAGCCTACGTCAGATCACACGAGTTTGTCGGCACGATTTTAATGATGTAGGTTGTCGTGGGGATTTGTAAACGACAAATGGACGTCGTTACACAAGATTCAATCACTTCTCATGTAATGTGGCATAGTACACGACAACCAATACCATGCCTGCGACGCCTCACGACACCATTGCAGAAAGTCCAGCATGTTTAATTTTTTTCTCGTTCTTCACAACGTATTCCGGTAGGAGTACATCATTTATCGGTTATAACAGTGGGTGCTGCTGTTAATCCGCAGGTCAGGTAATCAAAAAACAGGCTGCACATTTACTTATGGGTGGGTGACGGGTAGATATGATCAATCATTGGTTAATATTTTAGGATATAATGAATATAGGATTTAATGAATGCTTCACTGTGATTGTATCACAAATCTCAGTTATATATTTGCTATATTTTTAATATGTCATTAGCCCCTTTCACACAGTGATACCGGTAAATATCTGGAAAATTTCCGGGAAGACTTTACCGGTATATTCAAAAAAAGCGCTGTTCACACAGGCGAGGACGTTACGGAAATTTTCCAGAAAAGAGCATTCACACATCCATTCCAAAATACCGGTAAATTCTGACATCATTCACCACAAATGAGCTTTAAACGGCTGCGCTTGTATTTGTAAACATTTTACTAAATTACAAACTCTGTGGATGATCAATATTGTGAATACTGTATGTGCGTGTGCAGGCGCTCACAGGCTGTTTCACAGGCACACGCAAAGCTTGAAGGTAAACAAACAACGGCTTATCATAAGCATCTCATCGATGATTATTTACACAGTTGGCATTAAGAAGAACATATAAACGTGATCTGACTAACTTCTAGCAGCTAAATGTGTCTGGAAAAAATATTCAAAGGCTTTTATCCTCACAAACCGCGCAGACGTAAATGCGTCTGACTGTTGTGATTGGCTAAAGCAGGCGTCTCACGTTAGCACGGTCTAGACGAGGACGCGCTTATTACGGCAATCTTGCTTCTGCATTCACACAGCGCAGCATTCCGGCAAATTGCCGGTAATGTTACAACTTCTCTTTCCGGAAAATAGCCAGAACGAATTTACCGGTATTTTCAAAAAGGGCCTGTTCACACATACAATCTTTCCGGAAAATTGCCGGCAATTTTAATCTTTATTTTAATCTTAATTTTTAATCATTATTTTAAAGATTGTGTCTTGAGCATCTGATTTTTCCTCAGTGCTGATGTGCTTTCATTTTCTCCGTCTCACTTGTGGCAAGTTCAGGTGAGGAATTGTTTAATAAGCAACCCAAGGCTGGAAAATATACATTTAGATTTCAAAGAAAATATCTTAATATTAAAAATGAATCAAAAAGTTTAATCCTATCCATGTCAGAACGAATGCCCTGCACTAAAGTAGTTATTAGTTGTCTGCAAGCATCAGTGTTTACTGAGATTAAAATTTAATTTAAAAAGGTCGAAATTGAGATAAGAAATATTGTTGTAGCAACACTTGTGACTGCTTTGGGAAATAACACTCGTCGTTGAGATCACGTGATGACTGATCGTGAAAGAACGTGTAGTCTGGCACATTGTTACCCACAACAAGTCAAGATTTTATCAAGACGAAAATCGCACAATCTGGCATAGTGACTTTCGTAAAGAGGGGCGTGGCTACAAATATTGATAAACAGTTGCTATACTTGTTGTAGTCAACAGAAGGATCGTCTTTGCTGAATTCTTTTCACAATTAGCTGTTTAAGTAGAGGTGGGCGGTATGACAGAAATCATGATTTTTTTCCAGAAAAGTCACAACTTTATCCTAATTCTTTTTGATGTTGGTTGTATTATTTTACAGTAGGTGTATTAAGCAGTTACATTTTAGAATTTATTGGTAGTACACACTATACTAACCACACTCACTTGTAGATAACTTTTATAAGGGGTTTAGGCCGTACTCACACTAGGTACAGTTCAATTCAATTCAATTCAGCTTTATTTGTATAGCGCTTTTACAATGAAGATTGTGTCAAAGCAGCTTCACATAAATGGTCATAGTAACTGGAACAGTGTGGTTCAGGTTTTAGTGTTTAAGTTCAGTTCAGTTTAGCTCAGTTCAGTGTGATTTAATCATTACTGAGAGTTCAAACACTGAAGAGCAAATTCATCGATGCGTAGCTCTACCAATCCTGAACCATGCGAGGCAGTGGCAACAGCGGAGAGGGAAAAAAAACTTCACCTGATGGGAGTGAAGAAAAAAAACCTTGAGAGAACCTCAGTTGGACTCAGTTGGGCACGACCATTTTAATTTCTCCGCTGGCCAAAAGTCTTGTGCAGAGCTTCAGTCGCCGTGGTGGAGGCTGGAAGATGGCCTCAGCGAAGACTCGTCTGTCCCTGGAGCGTCGCTGGAATCAGACTCAGTACAGTTGCCTCGAACCGGGCCAAAGCACGCTTGTCCCCCCTCCCGTCTCCCCCGACGGCCCGCACTCACACCACAATCGGGCCTGGGCACACTTACGTCATCGCTGCTGCGCTGTTCAGTGAGAAGCGCTCTCTCACTCAGCAGCACAGTGGAGATTTCTCTAGTTATATCATTTCAGTCGTTTGATATGCAGTGACATGCTGTCAAATATTTCACCAAACAGTCCTTAGGGATGCGGGGACACGCAGTCAGATATTTCGCCGAACAGATCCGTCACTTTTGGCGCTCATAAACAATCATAAAGCTCTCGTGCTGCAGGAATGAGGAGGTCTGCTGAAGCCGTGCAGCTGTCATGCTGTGAGGGGTTTACGTCTTTAATAAACTACGGCAGTTTGCGTTCACTGAACAGTAAGAATGATTAATAAATCCATATGAAACAGCCCCTTAAAAGTCACGTCTCGCTTTCAGTTTTGGGCTTTGGCGCGTTTTGCACTCACACTACAAACGTACCGCACCAAAGCCCAAGCGAACCGCGCTCAGGCCCACCTCTTCCAACCAGGCCAGGGCCGGCCAAGTGAACCGTGCTCGACCCCGATTCAGCGCACTCACACTTCTCAAACGATCCGGGAAACAGGCCTGGGCACGGTTCGGATAGTGTGAGTAGGCCCTTAAACACAGTTGTGTGTCAGCAGTGTGTGAATATAAGAAGCCTCTAATGGTAAACATTAATTAAGTCTATTGTTTATAATCAGAAACACTTTGATTGATACTCTCCTTTAGTAACGTTTGTGTCATCAGAGGGGGGAAGCCCCGCCCACTAGTGACCATCTCTCCCTCATTAGCATAAACGGCAGCCCTGAGTGAGAAGCAGCCGTTCGGCATTACAGTTTTAAATCTGCTGCATAGCTCCGCCCTCTTTTGAAAAGAGCACAATCTCATTTGAATTTAAAGAGGCAGTCACTAAAACACCACAATTAAGATCAAAGCCTACAAGGGTCAGTTTCAGAGAGCTAGAACACATTATTTGTGTGGTATTTTGAGCTGAAACGTCACATACAAACTCTAGCAACATCAGAGTGTTCATCTATTGAGTGTTTTCGCCATCTGAAGTGTTTATTGTGTGTCTGTGTGTGTGTGTAGAAGAGGCTCATCAGGCCGGTCGAGGGCTACTAATCCACTGTCAGGCTGGTGTGTCTCGCTCCGCCACCATCGTCATCGCCTACCTGATGAAACACACCTGGATGACCATGACGGACGCCTACAAGTTCGTGAAGTCGCGGAGGCCCATCATTTCGCCAAACCTCAACTTCATGGGGCAACTTTTAGAGTTCGAGGAAGACCTGAACAACGGCATCACTCCTCGAATACTGACGCCCAGACTCACAGGCCTCGAGACCCTCGTATAGCGGATTAAAGAGCCAGTTGGAGGATTTCTAGCCGTGCATGAGGAGAAGCGGACGACACTAGCTATGTTTCCATCCAGACATGCCAATGAGATTTATGCGCAAAGGTGAAATATCACAGAAAACATTTAGTGTTTACATCCAGTCAAAGAGAATAAACTCGGATATATCTGCTGCGTTGGGGGGGTTTCCTTCTCTATTAAATGAGTTGCACCTCAGAAGATGAAGACGAAATGCAATGAACGCGGTGGCTTTTGGAGGCATGAGACGCTCAAGACAGTTGTGGAGGGAATAATAATAGGAGAATAATAATACTGAAGCACTGTGATGACGGACTGACGGAGGGCTGAGGTCTTTTACAATCAGCAGAACTACATTTCAGATCTGCAACCATGTGCTGGTTTGTCCATTTAATGCATCCCATCACACGCATTTTGATCATCACATCATCCGTTCAAACTAAATCACGTCGCTTTACTGATGCGCATGCTGGAGTTTATTCAGTAAATTGGTTTCCATCGTAGGTTATGCACATATTTTCTTATCGGATTATCCTACTCAGTTGTGCTCATTTGTGCATTTTCAATATGTATGTGCATCCATTGAGTGTTTGTTTATGTGATGTACTAAAGTAGGTGGATGGAAACATAGCTATTGATCTGCAAACACTGTGCTGTGGTCATCCTTGCTGCTGCCCGAAGACCCACAGGAGTCTGAGCTACTGTTTACACGATGCTTTCAGCCAAAAACGGGAAACTTTTTGTGTTTTTGTTTGCCTGTTCATTTATATCAGTGTTTCTCAACCACGTTCCTTGAGGACCACCAGCACTGCATATTTTGGATGTCTCCTTTGTCAGTCACACCCATTACAAGTCTTTCAGTCTCTGCTAATGAGCTGATGATCTGAATCAGGTCTGTTTGGTGAAGGAGATATGGAGAATGTGCAGAGCAGGGGGGCCTTCAGGAAGGTGGTTGAGAAACACTGATTTTTATAACATTTTGGTGGGTTCATTTTGCCAAAACTTGCCAAAGTGCAAGTTTTTGAATACATCATTACATTAGTTTCCTTGTAAACATCCAAATAAAAAAAATAAAATAAAAATAAAAAATAAAAAAAAATAAAATAGGCAGATTTTACACATTATTATAGAGTTAAACAGTCGAGTCTTACCATTTTTAATACATTCAGCCAATTTCCGGGTCTAAGAAGAACATTTTTAGCTTAGCTTAGCATAAATAATTTAATCGGATTAGAACGTTAGCATCTCATTCAAAAATGACCAATGTATGTTAATAATTTTTCTATTTAAAGCTTGACCCTTCTATAGTTACATCGTGTGCATTGTTACGTAGCACCTGAAAATCTTTCACTCATATGCAAACATTTGTGAGATGTGATTCAGGACATATTTACATCGCTGCTGACTCAGAACCATATCTATTTGAACCGTAATGCACAGAAGTTCCTAGAAAATTCCTAGCCATATCAGCCTGGAAATTCATTTTCTCAGTGCACAATGTAAAAACAGAAGAGTTGAGCTTTAAATAGGAAACTATTTGGTCATTTTTTAGCGAGATGCTAACAGTCTAATCCGATTCAATGATTTATGCTAAGCTAAGCTAAAGGTGCTTCTGCCAGACCCAAAATTGGCTGAATGTATTTAAAACTGATAAAACTCACCTGCTTAACTTTGGTCGAGTGTAAAATCAGACTATTTCCCGACAAAGTGTCCCATTAAAAATGGTGACATCATACTAGTGTGTAGTACATACTATGTAAGTAAACATGAGCAGTGCGTGTCGATTTTAAAGGCACGTGTGGGTTGTTGCTAGAAGGGATACAGCTACGACAGGAAGTTTATGAGAATAATTTATATTATGTATTGTGTTACCCATTAAATTGTATTTTATTAATATCTATCCTTTACCCAACTATCTCACTAATGTAAAAACAGTAATTATACTAAGCTTTATTTATATAATTTTATAAATTACCCAATAATTGAATTTTATTAACATCTATCCCTCACCCAACTGTCCCAGTTATGTAAAAACAGTTATAATACCAAGCATTAATGTAAAAATATTAATTACTGCTGTACAGTGTTACAATAATAATGCTATATCTAGTATCCACAGCTGTATCCCTTCTAGACTTTACCGCAAGTGCGATCAAACACACAACAATGGCGGAGTGCATTGTTATTAGTGTATAAGTCTGGATTTACTTCACCAATATTATCACTAAACACAAAGACACAATTTTAAACACACAACAACAATTCCCTACAGCTGTGGTTAACTAACAGCAATCTAGCGCCAACTACTGGCCTGGCATATATGCAGTATTTGCCAGGCCAGTAATATATAATACAGCATTTTTGCGTAAACTCAAATTATTTTAAGGGTCCTTTCATACTAGCACTTTTGATCCGCACCCGGGTTCGATTGACATCATAGTATAGCTAGTGTAAACGTGTCTTCTGAATTCGGCTGCGCACCTGTGAACCGTACCCGAGTCTGCCTGAAAAAGGTGGTCTGGGGTATGGTTAATGCGAATTCTGGTACGGTTCACTTCTGATGTGAATGCAATCGTACCAAAACCAAAAGATTCAGCAAAAGCTGAATGACCACGATGTGCAAACGTATTTCCATTTCGACGCTTTGCTTTCGTGACCGTCACCTAGCAACAGTCGTAAACAAAACAGCAGCTTGATGATGCAAGCGTACCGGGGTTCAGAAGGAAAAAAGACAGTGTGAATACAAACCAACCGAGAAGGTGGCAAGGGGAGACTTGGGTACGGTCCAGGCAATTGAATCAAGTGTGAAAGCACCCTTAAAGCATTGTCATTGTACACTGTAAAAAAAAAAAAGTTGATGCAACTTAAAACTGTAAGGTAACTCTGCACGGTAACAAGTACTGGTCTTGACTCAGGGTAAGTTGTGTCAATTTAAGAAAAACTCTGCAGCGAGCTGTCTTAGAATTTTAAGTTAAGTCAACTTGTTTGTTTTACAGTGTTGTTGAAGGAAAATGACTCACCCTCCTGTGAAATCTTAGTTTCGTTTAACAAAGCAAGAACATTTTCACAGTTTTACCTATTATATATATTATATCTTTTTCATCAATTTTAAATGTCAATATTATTAGACCACTTAACAGAATTTATATTATTATTTAATATATATATATATATATATATATATATATATATATATTTTTTTTTTTTTTTTTTTTTATGCAATACTAATATCTTATAAAAAAATAACTAGTAAAACTATAACTGGTAAATTATTATATACTGTGCACCGTGGTAGCTCAGTGGAGGATGAATAATTTTATGTGATAATTACATTATAAACGCAAGGGAAATTGATGTAATTACAGTATAAACTCTATAGGGAAAACATTTCCATTTTTGACTGCATGGTTGTCGTGTAAACGTAGCCTAAAATAAACCCGGCTTGTGTGTTTTCTGAAGAGGCTTCACTGTGCAATATTGTGTGTGTGTGTGTGTGTGCGTGGGTGCGAGCATGTACGAGAGTCAGACTTTCTGCTGTCCCACACACACATGCCATACTTCTGTGTTTTTGTTGTTTTCAGTTGCATTCAGGTGCTTATTTGTGGCTTGGATCTTCTTTTTGATGGTTAACAGTTTTGGTATTGTTTTACATTGAGGTTCCGTTTGTTTATGACGTCAGGGATGTTAGCAAAAACTGAAAAAAAAACAAACAAACTATAAAACTCTTTTACTTCAAGTTGAATGGAAATGACTGCAGAACAATTAAAAGTTTATATGCAAAAAATAAAGTTAACATGAATTATATTTAGCATCAAATTTTCATAAAAATTCCATAAAATAAAAAAATTATCAATTACCATTTCTTTTGTTTTGTGGTGTTCAGTTGTAGTGCTTCTTTGCACCACTTAAAAAAACTTATAGAGACCCATCTAAAAACAATCGACAATCAATAATTCATTTAGTATAAATACAAGTTTGAGTAACAGAAACTTAAACCGAAACATACCTTTGTACATGATTCTCGGTAACCTTTAAAACAAGCTCATCGCACCAGTAACGACTCTCACTTATAACGTCCGCTTCGCGGGCATTTCACGTTGTGTGCGTCACCGTCGCATTTATACACATGCATTAAATGAATGATGTTTGTCTCCCCAATTCAAATAGTAAAGAGAATGATTAAACAATGTTATTAACCGTTTAACTGTAAACGTTTCTATACAGAACAAATAAACTTGATATTTTTTTTCGTTTTTTTATTTCCGTTCCTTGAACCGGTTCGGAGCCCTGGGGTCTGTTTTTCGTACCTCACTTAAATGATTTAAGATGATTTGGCAGATCCTGGATCTGGCCTCTGGCTAATTTGGTTCTTCAAACAAGTTCGTAAATCAGATTAAAATGTCTGGATAAACTGATCTGAGATTGATGTGTGTGTTGTGAAGGACAGATCTATCGATCCTCGAAATCATGATCAGCAATGCAGCGATTGGCTGATGGCACAGCAGCGTAATGACATCATCTGATTAATATTCAATTATCCATGTGAGCTAAATTACATAAAATCCGTAGTAAACGGTTTGTTAAAATGATACGCAATAACTTTACACCTTTGTTGTGGGCTGCATGCTTGGCCCTGTCATGTGTCAAGAGCCTTTTATTTAGTTTTACAGTTAGAGCGGATTTTCCTTATTATAGTAGTATTATTTATATAGCCGTTTTTTATTCTGTGTAAAGAATAACTGGATGTTTACAATATTTGATATTGGTAAAGGCGTCTGCAGCTTTTGTGAAGCATCAAATCCGTGTCATATTAACTGTCAAAACATGTTTATGACTGCATAAATGTATTATTGCTTTTAAAAAGTCACATATTGTGCATGCCTGTTATCATACACAGATTTTACGAAAGCGATCTAAAAAGTTCATATCAATAAGTTTTCAATTTGCACCAGCAGGTGGCAGTCTTTGTACTTTCATTTCGTTGGTGCAGATTGCATACGTTTTATTAATATATATATATAACTTTATTTATTTATTAATAACTATAACTTTATATATATATATATATATATATAGTTATATATATATATAGTTTTAAAAATATTTATTATTTTGCCCAGTGTTTATAACTACTACTGTAAGAAAATATCAGCATTTGGTACATTTATTAGTATTATCTTTGCTTGAACTGACCCAATCTAATCCTGTTTACATGAATTGAACCTGCTCCAGACCAGGATTGAGCTAGCAGAACTGTTGCTATGACAACAACTCTCAGATCAGTTTTGAAAAATGAAATGATTCTGGATCGTGTCAAATCGTCACTAATCAAATCCAGCTAACTGAGTAATCCACGTACGAAGAACAGACCTCTGCTCATAACCCTGATTTTTAGTCGTTCAATAGATATTAATACAGATAAAGACAATTTTAGTTTTAGTTTGAAAATTTTTGTTTGAAATTTGACAGAAATGGAGTAATTATTAATTACTTAAATTAATTAATGATACAAATAATGTTACAAAAAACATTAAAATCGAATATTCTAAAGTAATAATAAAAATAACATGCTAAAAGTGAACAGCAGTACTTAAAATCATAAACAAATAGACCTCATTATAAAGTCTTACCAAATTAGGTTTAAAAAACAGCTTTATAAGTGTCAGGATGACTGTTTGTATGAGTATTTATGTCTTTATTATCGCTGACAATCACACTTGGTTTAAATATAAACGACTGCATGATTATTACAGGCAACAGCTGAGGTATATCACTATTATATCACCATCAAATATAGCTCCGACATCTGCTTGCGGACTAAATAGCAGACTACTTTGGTTTGCAATGACACGAGGATATATTTGTTTTGTTTATAATGCCATTATTGCACATTGTGTGTGAGAATGATTGCAGTATCTGATGTAAATCTGCCTTTGCACTGTACAAAACGATGACTTAAAAAGTGAGTAAATCCGTTGCCTTAAAAGTGACAAGTTGATTTAACTTGAACTTAAAATACAAGTAATTCTGTTGTAATTTCAGCTCAGTCTTTATTTCACAGCGGAATGAACCGCCAACTATTGCAGCATATGTTTTACACAGTGGATGCCCTTCCAGCTGCAACCCAGTACTGGGAAACACCCATAAACTCTCATTCCCACTCCCCACAGAGGAAACCCACGCCAACACGGGGAGAACATGCAAACTCCACACAGAAACTCCAACTGACCCAGCTGGGACTCGAACCAGCTACCTTCCTGCTGTGAGGCCACAGTGCTAACCACTGAGCCACCATGCCACCCCTCAATTTACTAAATTTTAAGGCAGTGGGTTTACCCGTCAGACTTTGTACAGTGTGTGTCGGACAGATTTCAGCGACTGTATGGAAGCGCTTCAGGAATGTGGAAAGATGTATGTTTTGCATATGAACCGTGCCTCAATCGGTGCCTTAACTCCTGTTGTTTCCTGACTTTTCTGAGTCACGGCTTTAAACCGAAGCTCTGTGTAGCGCGAGGGTTTCTGGCTGTTTTCAAAACGCTAGAAAAGTCCATTTCTGTTGTATTTGTACAGAAAAGCTGTGAAACAATTCAACTCTGGTCTCGTGCAGAGTGTGAAGTGAACAGTTTATTACTCCTCACCCGTCAACATGAAGGGTTTTTCTATGAAAATGCAGTTTTATTTTTCAGCTTTACACAAACCTCCTGCACTTTGGCCATATTTTTGAAAAAAAAAAATATATATATATAGTATATAGTCTATTTGTAAAGAAAATAAAGTAGTAGAAAAAAGTACCTTAAGTTTTGTTGAAATTATATATTATTATTATGATGATGATGAAGATGATGATTGTTGATTGTTGTTATTATAATAAATATATATATATATGATTATAAAGATTATTATTATTATTATTATATATGAAGATGTCTGGTATTGTTATTATTAATTATTTTTATTATCATATAATGATAATGATGTTATTATTAGTAGTAGTATTTTTATTATATGATAATGATGATGTTATTATTATTATTATTATTATTATATATGATGATGATTAATATTTTTATTATTGTTGTTATTATTATATATGATTATGATGTTTGTTATTGTTGTTATTATTATTATTATTATTATTATATGATAATGTTGTTTGTTATTATATAATTTGATTATGAATATGAATTTATTATTATTACTAATTATAATGATGTAGATGATGTTATTATTATTCTTATTATTTTATTTATACTAATAAAACAATGAATGCATAATAATAATAATAATAAAAATAATAGATAATTATTACTATTATTGTTTATTCTTTTTAATTATACCAATATTTTAATTATATCAATATGTTAATATATTAATATTAATATTGATGATGGTAAACAACAATTATAATGGTTAATAATAAAAATAGTAATAATAATGACTATATTTGATAGTATTAATGATAACAACAATAATAAATGAATGGGCGAATAAATTCCAGTGTTAGTAAAAGCAGTCAACAATATTTTCACAATCTTATTTATCATATTAAAAATAATAATAAATACATAATAACACTTATTTTTATTAATATGTTACTATTAATCATATTAATAATAATATTGATATCATGTTTATAGTAATTCTATTATGATATCATCATCATTATTATTATTATTATTATTAATATAAAGTACTAGTAAATCATTATATTAATAATAATACCTATAATTATTACTAGTAATGTTTATTATTTTCTATGGTGCTAGTGATTAATAATAATAGCAATAATAATAATAATAATAATAATAATAATTAGGGATGCTCTGATCAGGATTTTTGCAGCTGATACCGAGTACTGATTCTGACATGGTGATCGGCCGATACAGTGTACCGATTTCAATACCTTCAGCTTTACATAACTTTAACATTACATAAAGCACATTTTCCTTCTAAGTATGAGATCTCACCTTACCCAAGATAATAAATGAAGGATTAAATTAAGCAGCTTTACAAAAAAATAACAAATAAAACAGATTATAAGAAATAGTACTAACAATGCAACTTGGAAACGTTGCTCATGTGTTGTAGTGCTGCTGATGTATATCCCGGATCCACCGCTCCTTGTAAAGTCATAAACAAACACTTGTGATTGGTTCATGAGATTGACCAGATCAGCGAGTACCGATCGAAACTTGAAATGTTATTATCAGCCGATACCAATCTCCATCCGATCAATTAAAGCATCACTAATAATAATAATAATAATAATAATAATAATAATAATAAAACAATCAACATACTTCACAACAGTCCCTCTATTGATCAGGTAATTAGATATCAAGAGTTTCCAATAGATCAGACACTGTGCGAACATTAGAAAAGATCCTACTTTCCTCTTTCTCGGTTCTTCCTGCAGCTTCAACCTCTAAATGTAAGCCGACTGCATATAAACAACATGTTGGACGATAAAAAAAACTGAATGCAAAGCACATTATGTCTAATATCTGAAGCTTCTCCCTGTATAATTCCTGCAGATTGTGTTGTGTTCATGCTGAGCCGATGTGTTTGTGTGAGAGCGACCCGGAAAACAAACAACCAATCCGGATCCAGGATTTCAAGGGCAAAAACTCTGGGTTCGCTCATGGGATTTTACAGCAGCAGCAAAACCATAGACGTATTTTGCAAAGGGATTTCTATGCATTGTTTATATTTTTGCACTGACTTCAGAGAAAAGAAAAACAAGACTTAAAGCTTTTATTTTATTGACGATTTTCCCACAAAGGTGCTACGACGCTGGAGGCCTTCCACACTGTTTTCTGCATGACCTGCTTTGGTAAAAGTGTCTTCCTGTAAGCCAAGAGCTCTCTGTACATGTCAGAGTTCAAACACTGTTATTTTGTAATGTGGGGTTTGGAAATAAAGAATAAAAAAACAATCAAATCTGAATTATTTCAATATTTATAAAGCTGCTCAATGTGTATGAATGTCACTGTCTAAATAGCAAAATGGTACAAAACACTCTAAAAGGGGTGGAGAAACTACTTATTTAGAGAAAAATCCAATAATGTTTTTGTGCAATTTGTTTAGTTTTACATGCACACCCATTTAAAACAAATCCAATATTAGTTTTGATAAAAACATGCAATTGTTTTCCATATTATTTGAAATATGTAAACGTCACATTTAGGGCTTATATATGTTTCCTTTACAAACACAGAGAGTGTGCTATATTAGGGCTGTGCAATTAATCGAAAATCCAATTTCTATTTCGATTTTGGCTTCTAGCGATTATGAAAAATCATTAATCGAGATAAACGATTATTCCATTATTTTCCGCCCCCTTTCCAGTTCTCCTCACTTGTTGCTCTTAAAAGCGCGAAAGACCGCATGCTTATGTGTGTGCGGCGCGCAGACAGTCAGAGGCATGCGGTCTGCACTTGGTCTCATTTGCACACTGTGACGGGCAGAGCGCAGACATCTGAAGTCATCTTAACGTGAGCGCTTAAAGGTCAAATAGGTGTCAAAATGCGGTGTTTAGTGATTATTCATACTAATATGGAAGGCCGAATGGGTCAAACTGCTCCTATTACAAAACGCGTGTCATCCCCAAAATGCCGGTATTTTCGCAGGTCACATGAAAAAAGGTCACGTTTTTGCGCCGATTTTGACCTGCAAAACGCCGTAATTGCGGTGTTTGCAATGCAAAATGCCGGGTCTTTTCGTCTTAAACGCTGAAAATACCAGCGTTTTGGGGATGACGCGCGTTTTGTAATAGGCGCAGTCTGACTCATTCGGTCTTCCATATATTAACCCTCATTTTGTAATAAGGATCAAAAGACACGTGAAAGCGAAGTGAAGTTTATTCATAAACTAATTTCGAGAGGAGCACGTGATTATGATTGAACACGGCTGGTTCTGCATTAGCATGCATGATCCACCAATCAGGCCATTCCTAACCCACTATAAAGAGCCGGGGTTTTTTCACTACAGTCATCTTCGATTTGAAGAATCCCCCCTTCCACCCCTACCTCTTCACCTTTCCCTCCATAGGGCAGCACGGTGGCCCAGTGATTAGCACTGTCGCCTCACAGCAAGAACGTCACTGGTTCTAGTCCTCTAACTGGCCGGTGGTCGTTTCTGTGTGTAGTTTGCATGTTCCTCCCCTGCTTGTGTGGGTTTTCCCCGGGTCCTCCGGTTTCCTCCCACATTCCAAAAACATGCACAACAAGTGAATTGATCAATCTAAATTTTGCACTACAGTTAATCTCTCACCATGTAGCATATCTTTTCATAGCATTAAATTTTTAGTTTTTATCAAGGGGGAGTTGTCGAGATCTACCTGAGCTCAAGGCTCCGCTCTCGCCCTCCAAACAGGAGGGAGCCCAGCACTCAAGAACCTTTGAGCTCAGGGCTCTCTCCCGGGACAGCATGACAAACTTGCTTATTATCAATCATCATCTAAGTGTGAACTCTTGAAACCATTAAAGTAACAGCGCGCAATTCTTACTGCCGCCTTTTTTATCATTATTGATAAAACAACGAGAAAATCCCTCAGTGCTCTTGACTGAAGACTTTTGTAGCTAAAGTGTTTTTCTTACCGTGAAGATGCTCAAAGCACAGTTTGTTTAATATTTTTATTCTATTGTATTTATTTCTCTTGTCTTTGCAGGGTGGAAAATAACTGTATATATGCAGTTGAAGTCTGAATTATTAGCCCTCCTGAATATTAGCAACCCTTTTCCCCCAATTTCTGTTTCATGGAAAGAAGATTTTTTTTTCCAACACATTTCTAAACATAATAGTTTTAATAACTCATTTCTAATAACTGATTTATTTTATCTTTGCTATGATGACAGCACATAATATTAGACTAGATATTTTTTAAATACAAACATTCAAATTTAAAGTGTGATTCAAAGGCTTAATTAGAGTAATTAGGCAGTTCATTGTATAACAGTAGTTTCTTCTGCAGACAATCAAAACTATATATTGCCTAATGGGGCTAATAATATTGACATTAAAAGAGGTTTCAAAATATTTAAATCTGCTTTTATTCAAGCCAAAACAAAACAAATCAGCCTTTCTCCAAAAGAAAAAATATTAGAGGAATTACTTGTAAAATTCCCTGCTCTGTTAAACATCATTTGGGAAATTTATTTTTATTTTTTTAATTCTCAGGAGTGCTAATAATTTTGACTACAACTAATAATCGTTTGAAATAATCGTGACTACAATTATGAACAAAATAATCGTGATTATGATTTTTCCCAAAATCGAGCAGCCCTATGCCATATTCTATTCTAAGACATAAAATCACTTCGCTAACACGTATTCTAATCTTATATATGAATCATATAAATCGAATCGTTAATGGTTGTAATTTACAGTAGGCTATTTATTAAGAAAAGAAAAAAATTTATCAAAATAAATATTATTAATTTATCATTTAATTATTATTAAATAGAATATTATTGTTGTTTTTTTAGGGCTTCTTTTAAATTTGACACATTCAAACCATTGCAGAAATGTTCTAACCAGCAGGCCCATGTCATATAGGCCTCCAGTACAGATACATTCCTTAAAGAGCCCCAATTATGCATTATAAAAGGTCATAACTTAGATTTGGGTGTCTCCAGCAGCAGGCTGATCTGCATGCATGGTCAAAAAACAATTTCATTGTCTTGTAATATTCATTTATTTTTACCTAATTATCCCAACGCCTCCCATATGATTAATTCCCGAACCCCTCCTTTGCGTGAGGCTTATCTGCGCTGATTAATCAGATGACACAGTCTGTTGTGATTGGTCGACAGCGTTTAGCACAAGACAAAGAAACACCCACCATGGTCATAAAGTAGCACAGAGTGTGTGAGAGCCCAACGTAGGAATGCAATAAAGCAATGCAGTTAAACACCAGCATATTGATCTACTCTTAACGCTAACCCTAATAACAGCGACACATTCAGATGTTAATCCACACAAAAGCTGAACTATTTTGAAAACTGGCCTCGCCGCGTGTGAGGAACAGCTGATTGTGGTCTTAGCAAAGGCAAAAAGCAGAAGATTCAGAAACGCATTTATATCGCTCAAGGAAGAAGCACGCGTCACGTTTTCAACGTGGTTTTGGATGTGATATGTAAACAGCCCATGCAGATTTAACCTGAGAGATACAGTACAAGCACTGATTTATAATATATACGTGATTACAAGCCGCGCTGGTCCAGTACAACTTATAACACACAAACACATTTTGCAAACTACTAGTTCAAAAGATCCGAACCCAACGCGATTCATTTATTCGACTCTGAGTTGATGGTTTCATTAAAGAATCAATAGTTTAAAACATGGTGCACTTTCAGATTTAAACCTCAGCTGAATGTTTTCATTCAATTACAGCTGTTACACGCTGCTTGAAGATCATTTTCGAAAATCCATATTAGGGGCTTTAAATGCGGCACGACTGCATTCAAAATGACATCAATGTTTTCAAGGTGTACTGCGAAGGAAGCACAATTGTAAACATGAAGATCGCTAAAACTGAACTGTAAAAATCCTTTGACAGCAAATTACACCTAAGAGAGGTGACTTTAATGCTTTTTCTTTAATCATTCCAAGTTTAAATGTTGGACCGTTCTAAATGAATAGAGCACAGGGGGGATAAGTGGGAATAGAACACAGTCAGGAACTATGTTTCTAACTACAGCTCTAGAAGTGTAGTTGCAAGTGTACACGTTTGCGACACAGTTTGCGAATGTTCAATGGAATGACAGATTTGGGAAACATCAAATCAACAAACTATGTTTGTAACGACGCAACTTGCGACCTTAGTTGGCTAACGATGGTTTTCTGAAACACACCCCATAGCATCACATTAATATCTATATGGTAGGCCAGAGTTGTTATTGTAAGAGTTTATGATGAAAACAAAACAGAAATACAAAAATTGTTTAAATATTGAAATTAAATCTTAAACACTCAGAACACTGGTATAGCAACACCCTGGCAACCAGCCACAACCTCCATGGCAACCAACTAAAATCTACTCAGAACTGTTGTTAATGTAAAAAGTTGATGATAATATAGCAGAAAGAAAACGCTACTTGTAATATTTATTTTCTCTTGGCTTAGTCACTTTATTAATCTGGGGTCGCCACAGCAGGATGAACCGCCAACTATTCCAGCAAATGTTTTACACAGCGGATACCCTTCCAGCTGCAACCTAGTACTGGGAAACACATACACTAGGGCCAATTTAGTTTATTAAATTCCCCTATAGCGCATGTCTTTGGACTTTTGGGGGAAACTGGAGCACCCGGAGGAAACCCACGCCAACACGGGGAGAACATGCAAACTCCTCACAGACTTGACAACTGGCCCAGCCGGGACTTGAACCAGTGACCTTCAGGCTGTGAGGTGACAGTGCTAACCACTGCAACACGACACTGCCCTATTAAATTTTTATTAGTGTGGTTTGCCTTAGGCAAAGTCCACCATGACAATTGTCCAGGTCCAGTTTATTATTTTTACTTCCGGACAGATATTTTGGCACAAAACTAGTCCTGCAGTTTTCGTCCTAGACCCTTGAAAGTGTGTTCAAATCGTCCGGTTTTATCGGGAATGGTGTGCTATGACTTCTACAAGGGGTCAAAGGTTTTTTGGCCCCAAGCAACCACCCAAATTACCCTAGCAACCGCCTAGCAAACACCAAGCAACGGCCTAGTAATGCTTTAGTAAGTGCCTAGTGACCATTCAGGACATCCTAGCAACCACCTAGCAACACCTTAGCAACCACTCAGAATACCATAGCAACACCTTAGCAACCACTTAGGACACCCTAACAACTGCCTAGCAACACCTTACTAACCACACAGAACACCCTAACAACCGCCTAGCAACGCCTTAGCAACCACCAAACAACCACTCAGAACACCCTAGCAACCACCTAGCAACACCTTAGCAACCATCTAGCAATCACTCAGAACACCCTAGCAACCACCTAGCAACACCTTAGCAACCACTCAGAACACCCTAGTAACCACCTAGCAACACTCTAGCAACACCTTAGCAACCCCTCAGAATACCCTAGCAACACCTTAGCAACCACTTAGGACACCTTAACAACTGCCTAGCAACACCTTACTAACGACACAGAACACCCTAACAACCGCCTAGCAACGCCTTAGCAACCACCTAACAACCACTCAGAACACCCTAGCAACCACCTAGCAACACCTTAGCAACCATCTAGCAATCACTCAGAACACCCTAGTAACCACCTAGCAACACCTAAGCAACCACTCAGTACACACACTCTCTCTCACACACACACACACACACACTACGACCAATTTAGTTAATCAATTCCCCAGAGGAAACCCATGCCAACATGGGAAGAACATGAAAACTCCACACAGAAACGCCAACTGACCCAGCTGGGACTCAAACCAGCGACCTTCTTGCTGTGAGACGACCACTAACCACTGAGCCACCGTGTCACCCCCTTTTAGTCTCTTTTGTCCTATTTAAATGTACCACACTATATAATACTCTTTATTCATATGCATAAACTATTTTAGTGCTCCCACTGTAAAAGGTGAGGTGTTACTTTAACTGAGTAAACCAAATCTCTTAAAAGCAACAAGTTGACTTAAAAATAAAATGCGTAAACCTGTTGTAACTTGGAAATGCTAAGTTAATTTTACTGAATTTTTATAATTGTGTAAATTTTGTTCACTTTAAAGTCAACTAATCACTGTTTACAGCACACTCCTAATGTTGCCGTCCCACACTGGACACTCTCAGTCTATATTTGCAGTGTGATTGAGGCTTGAATTCCCTCCATAGGAACACAGGCCAGAAATAGTTTTTAGTGTGGTTTCTAATTAGAAGTGATGAGAGTCCCGGCTCATTAATTTGCTCCAATGGCCGCTGTCAGTCTGGAGCACTAGAATAGTCGTGATCAGAGCGGACCCGCGTTATGGACGTATTAGGAAAACGCTGAGCTCTCAAAAACAGAGGAGGAGTTTAGATCACACTCTCTGCATTTGAGTCGCACTGTAAACTGAATGCTTGATTCTGATTGGCTGACGAACATTCTGTTAAATGCACAGCTAAAGTAGTTCTGGCAGGTTTTGAGCGTGTTACAGCTCTGTATCACTACGCTGAATGTTTAGTTATTTCACAGCTACAACAGTTAAAAATCACATCAAAACACAACAGAAGGCTTTGGAGGAGATGTGTACTGCATACGGGAGCAGTTTGAGGACAGAAACCTAACACATAAGGTCTCAAATACAACATCTGAACAGTGGATTTACTTGTAGAGACCAGAGGATAAGCTGAATTGTCCCAGTTATTGCCTTATATATCACAGTTTGTGTGAAAACATGCGGTTACAATTGTATGAGTGGAATAATTGACTCTGGTGGATTGAATTATTATAAAATATTTGACCTTGGGTGTGCATTACATACTAATAATTCAATGGCCATACATCAATTATTTCTTAATATATCAAAGTTTGAGTGTGGGCAAACAAGTGGTAATAATTGTATGAGTGGAATAACTGAGACCAGAGCATTGAATTATTAGATAATTTTCTGCCAATGGTGTCCATTATATTTTAATAATTCAATGGCCAGTCATCAATTATTGCTTCATATATCACAGTTTGAGTGCAAATGTGCGTTTACAATTGTATGAGTGGAATAAATGACTCCGGTGCATTGAATTTTTATAAAATATTTGACTTTGGGTGTGCATTATACTCTAATAATTCAATGGCCAGTCATCAATTATTGCTTCATATATCACAGTTTGAGTGCAAATGTGCGTTTACAATTGTATGAGTGGAATAATTGACTCCGGTGCATTGAATTTTTATAAAATATTTGACTTTGGGTGTGCATTATACTCTAATAATTCAATGGCCAGTCATCAATTATTGCTTCATATATCACAGTTTGAGTGCAAATGTGCGTTTACAATTGTATGAGTGGAATAATTGACTCCGGTGCATTGAATTTTTATTAAATATTTGACTTTGGGTGTGCATTATACTCTAATAATTCAATGGCCAGTCATCAAATATTCCTTAATATATCACAGTTTGAGTGCAAATGTGCGTTTACAATTGTATGAGTGGAATAATTGACTCCGGTGCATTGAATTTTTATAAAATATTTGACCTTGGGTGTGCATAAAATTAATAATTTATTGGCCAGTCATCAATTATGTTCTAATATATCACAGTTTGAGTGCAAATGTGCGTTTACAATTGTATGAGTGGAATAATTGACTCCGGTGCATTGAATTATTAGACAATATTCGACCTTAAGTGTCTATTATATTTTGATAATTCAATGGCCAGACATCAATTATTCCTAAATGTATCACAGTTTGAGTGCAAACATGTGGTTACAATTGTATGAGTAGAATAATTGACTCTGGTGCATTGAATTTTTATTAAATATTTGACCTTGGGTGTGCATTATATTCTAATAATTTAATGGCCAGTCATCAATTATTCCTTAATATATCACAGTTTGAGTGTGTGCAAACATATGGTTATAATTGTATGAGTGATATATTTGACTCCGGTGCACTAAATAATTAGACAATATTCGGCTTAGGGTGTGCATTATATTATAATAATTTAATGGCCAGTCATCAATTATTCCTAAATTTGTTACAGTTTGAGTGCAAATGTGCATTTACAATTGTATGAGTGGAATTATGAGTGCATTGAATAAAAAATTTGACCTCGGGTGTGCATTATATTCTAATTCAATGGCCAGTCATTGATTATTACTTAATATACCACAATGCGATTGCAAACATTGTATGTGGTAACTGTACTGTAGTATAAGCAGAATAATTTAAGTCTGTTGAATTATTAGATAATAACAAACACCCTTAAAGGCAAGTAATTTCACTTGGCAGCCATCTTTGAAATGTCTCTCGGGCAGTATGCTTAGACATTCTGTTTCAATGGGGAAACATCAAATTTTCATATTACGAATAACCAATAAAATTTATTTTTAGTAAATTTATAGTCTATTTAGCTTCAATTCTAAATGTTCGTATCAAACAAAATCTGCAAAAATTCACGTCTGGTCTGGCCCCCCCCCAGAGAATTGTCATTCTATAGAGATCGCTGATTGGCTCTTGTACTAGAAGGCGGGCTTTATTCATCATATAGTGATTGCTGATTAGCTCATGTACCAGAAGGCGGGGCTTCATTTGCCATATTGACCGCTACACTTTTCCCTATTCAAAAGTATACGAGTGACACGTCTTGTGTATTCTAGTCTTTGTTAATAATGCAGCCTTGAGGTGTTGGTACCAATAAAGCTGAGTCGCCTATACTTTATTTTCTAACACTTAAATAGCCCATTGTCAATTATTCCTTAATATAGCTGTTAAACCTCGGGTGTGCATTATTTTTTAATAATTCAACAGATCAAGGTGAAGTGAATAATCCTGCTTACTTACAGTACTACAGCAAACAATTTTGTGTTTATAGACGTCTAATAGACATCTAAACGTAAACAGCTTGAGTAAAACAAGGCTTAACTTGAGCTGTCAGTGAAAATCTAATAGTCATCTTAGAATAGCCCAAAACTAGTCGTCAAATAGACAGATTTAAGATGTGTGGTCATTCATTTCTGTTTATTTGACGGCTAGTCTAGTATTGGCCTATTCTTAGACGTCTCTTAGATTTTTACTGACAGCCCAAATTTAGTCTTGTTTTAGGTAAGACGACTATGTTTAGACGTCTATTAGACATATATTAAAAACAAAAAATGCTTGCTGGGTTACCACACTGTAAAAAAAATAAAGACAGTCAAGACAACTAATTTAATTATGTTGCTTTAAATTATTTTAAGCTAATCAAGTTTCAAAGTTTTTTAAAGTTATACAGTTTAACCTAATATTTTCTGTCTGTTTGATTGATGAAAGTTGAGAAAGTTCATTTGATACAACGAAAAAATGTAAGGCAATATTATTTAATCCTTGCACATACAATTTTGCACAATATGCTGCCTTCTTTTCCAGGGACACACACATTACAAAGTCCTGCTGTGGTGGAAATTGATACAAATATTTGACTGGCCTGCCTGCAGTCCCGACCTGTCTCAAATAGAGATTGTGTGGTGCATTTTGAAGTGCAAAATGTGACAATTTAGACCCCGTACTGTTGTCCACCTTAAGGCCTGTTTGCAGGAAGAATGGGACTAAATGACCCCTGAAACACTTCATCAGTTGTTGTCTTTAGTTCCAAAACATCTTTTAAGTGTTGTGAAAAGGAACGGCAAGTGGTAAATGCTTTACTGATACAACTTTTTTTAAAATGTGTTGCAAGAACCAAAATTGCATGTTTATTTAATAAAAAATAAAAAAAACAATAAAATTCATGAGGATCACATTAAATAAAGTTTGTTGTATTGTCTGCAATGAAATACAAGTCAAAGCAAATAACGAAATCACTACTTTCTTTTTTTATTTGCATTTTTCATACTGTCCAAACTTTTTTTGATTTGGGGTTGTAGAAAATAAAGCACACACAAGGTGTATCATCTACTCTGCTTCACCATATCACATCTAAAGTCAGTTTACTGTTCAAGTAAGGCATTTATAGGAAATAAAATGTGATTTTAGCACTGGAAAATGAGAGCAAAAGACTGTGAGCATGACTTTCGCAGTGCAGGAGAGAGATTTGATCCTCTGAGATGTGAGCTCTGGTCTTTCCAGGGTTTGTGTCATGGGGAATGAATCATGTGTTTTTAATGAGTCTGATTCAGGCTCAGCTGTCTGGGATTTCTGTCCCTGCAGACGTGACTGAATAACCCCAAAAAAAGCTGCGTTCAGGGCTTGTATACTACCTGACAAAAAGTCTTGTCGCCTATTCAAGTTTTAGGAACAACTTGACTTCTAGTTGATCATTTGGTATCAGAAGTAGCTTATATGAAAGGTAAATGCCTCTAGATTACAGTCCTTAAATTAAAAACTTTTCATTTTCAGTTAAAGCACTTCAGATGAACTGTATGCTCTTACAAAATCACAGCGTTTAAGGTCTGTCTTCTTTCAAAATCAACTATCTTCACTGCCTGATTGATATATGATATAAAGTGGGTCTCAGACTGTACAACAGACTGTTTATTGGGCAGAACGATAGTGTTCTCACTCAATTGGCTAGTATTGCGAATTCCTGATGCCTCCTTTCAGTCGCTAGAGAGGCAATGAGGGTCCTTTGAATCTCCAAGACAGACACATTGAGCCCAAGATGTTATAAGGAAAACTTTATGTAAACTTGAAGCATGACAAACAATACAGCAATTTGTGGGTTGAATACCTGTTTTGTATGGAGCCTATTATCGTTGTTGCGATGGTTGTTGCGTATGCCGTTGCGATGCCGTTTTGCGGTCAACAAAAAATACGACTACCCCACTCTCCTTCTCTCCTCCTTACCTGTGTGATTGTGCACACACTTTATATGTTCGAGCAGGTGCCAGTTATGCCCACGTGACCAAAACATACAACGTCACTGTGAAACCCAAACTAATCAGTATACAAATAAACATTATAATTAAATGAAAAGTAATTTGTCTCCAATAGCTAGTTATAAAGCCCCGGTCAGATCACACAATTTCAGCACCATTTCCTTGACTTAGGGTGTCGTGGGGAGTCAAAATTGACAACTGAACATCATGACACAAGATTCAATCGTTTCTTCTCGTGTAATGTGGCATAGTTCACGACAAAATATCTAAATGTTGGTGGGGGCGGGGGAGTTTTAGGGTTTGTGCGAAGTATCTGAGGAGCGGGGAGGGATGCGATAGAGAGGGGTGCACAACATATTTGAGGACCGGGCGGGAGACACGCAATTATCATTCGTTTGTGGGCAGACTTGGGATGTCTGACAACCCAAAGTCAAAAGTCAAAGTCAACATCTGCTTCATTCACGAATCTCGTTTTGGTGGACATTGAAGCTTTGAGGTTCTTACTTTTCGTGGAAGCTTAGCGATTCTCCCTGTCAGTAGAGGCTTTGAGGTTCTCACTTTCCAAAAGAAGCTTAGTGGTTCTCACTCTTAAGGCTGATTTATACTTCTGCGTCAAGTGCACACACATGCTACAGTGCGGCCTACGCGTGGATGCATAGCCCTCGCCGTGGCCGTCGCTGACATGCACCTCTCAAAAATGTAACTACATGTTGCAATGATGCATAGCGCAAGCTCTGTGATTGGTCGGCTTGGTAGCGCTGACGAGTGTGGGCGGGACAGAGAGCCGTGCAAACCCAATGGAGCGATTGTTTACAAGTGTGGAGTCTCGTGAAGGAGCTCCGGATGGAAAGTTTTGTTTTGTGTTTACCTCATGGTTAAAGTTGTTGCATGTCCGCCGGCTCCTGCCTCAAAATGAGCGAGTTTGAGCCACTTGTACATTCAGGAAGCATTCAGAAAAAACAAAACACCAGCGAAGAAACTCGACACTGACACAGCAAAACATAAACACATCACTGCCAACTAGCGTTTCAGAGGTGTTATTGCAGAGCAACAGAAACAGCGCGCAGAAGTATGAATGCACAGCTACGCGCGTTGCATGCGCCGTGGGTCACGCCGATCACTTGACGCAGAAGTATAAACCAGCCTTTAGTAGAGGCCTCGCATTTCTCAGTAGAAGCTCCATCGCCATATTTTTCTATTTTCTGCATCGTGTCCTTTCGATCATGACCCAAAGCTCATGACCGTAGGTGAGAGCACGAATGTAGATGGACCTGTAAATTGAGAGCTTTGCCTTTCGGCTCAGCTCCTTCTTCACCACAACAGACCGGTACATCAACCGCATTACTGCTGCCGCTGCCCCAATCCGCCTGTAAATCTCACGATCCATCCTTCCCTCACTCGTGAACAAAACCCCAAGATACTTGAACTCCTCCACCTGTGTAAGGACCTTCCTCCAACCTGAAGATGGCACAATAACCTTCTCCAGGTTGGAGGAAAGTCCTTACCCCACAGGGCTCGAAATTGCGAACATTTTGGTCGCATATGCGCCCGAAAATTAATCTATGGGACCTCATAATATATCTGGGCGCATTAGTGCGACTGCAGATAATGGTTGTAGTGCGACCTGTTTTGATTTTTTTGTAAAAACGTGCTGAATCGCTCTTCTCTGCCGCTATATTGGTTCATATTAGCTGTCATTCACTCAAGGTATTCCGCTGTCAGATGACAGGGAAGGAGCTTTTATGACCACGGGAAATGCAAACGGCTGAAGAGTGAAAACTTAAAGCACACAGGTTTGCAAACCCCACCTAAAGTTGAGGCGCAGATGAGAGCGATCATGACACGTCACGTGGTGAATAATGATCCGCCAGCTGAGATCAATCGAGTACGCGCTTCTTGGAGAAGGCGCCCGAATCTCCATGCGTTGCGTTCACTGCGTTCAGCGCAAATATCCGCTAAAAGTCAAATCTAATACTGTACATATCATCGCCAAAGAAGCTCGCCTTTACTAAGTTTACACTGAAACTGCGGCTCATAACAAAGACCGGTATTGCGCCGATGGTTAGCGCAAGAATCCTGTTCTCCCTGCTCATAAATTGAGTCGGCTGACTCGCCAGCTTTTCCACTAACACAGAAAAATGAAGATCAGCTCAGACTGAACCTTTAAATTGACACAAACTGAAACCAAAACTTTTAAAGAGTGATAGAAGTGAGACTTTACTTTCTTTCTTTTCTCTATTCTTTTTTGAGGTGTGTATTATTTTTTTATTTATTTACTGATGACTGCTTTGCAGCTTTCATCATTGAATTGAATGACTTATTATAATCTTTTGTTTGTTTTGTAGCAGAAATATTATTTATTAAATTGACATGCATATAAAAACAGCAGTACAAAATAAATATTTCTTACTGCAATGCTTCATTTTTGTTTGATGCAAACTATACAATTATTTTTCATAAAGTAACAGACTTTTTATAGCAGATAACCTACATTCATGCACATTCAAGGCAGTATCATAATGAGAAATGGAAATCATTGTTACTATTATTGTCATTTTTTATCATCATTAATATTCTATGGCCTAATTATTAGGCATTCATTTTGGAATTATTGCACACAAATATCAATGTTTTCGCAGCTTTAGTTAGATAGTTGTTTCTGGTTTTTGTCAGTCCTATTAATGTTGTTTTAAAATACAATAAATCCCTTAAAAAACAATTTGCAGCGGTGCTCATTCATTTTTGGTGGGTGCTTCTAATTTTTTTCTGGTGCTCCTAAATTTATTTTGGTGCTCCTAAATATTTGAAGTTGGGAGCACCGGTGCTACCAAGTAAAAAAGTTAATTTCAAGCCCTGCCCCAGATGGAGGAGACAATTTAGTCGTTTCAGATATTATAATGTATCAGAAATAAGATAGAGAGAAATAAATCTGTAAACAGAAAATGGACTGGCAGCTTATAGCAAGGTTTTCTGTAGCATAATACAACAGCAACATTTACATTTACATTTATTCATTTAGCAGACGCTTTTATCCAAAGCGACTTACAAATGAGGACAAGGAAGCAATTTACACAACTATAAGAGCAACAATGAATAAGTGCTGTAGGCAACTTTCAGGTGTGTAAAGTCTAAGAAGGAAAGCAATATACTGTAGCACTTTAAACTATTTAAATGTTCATAAAAGTCCCTTTTTTTCGAACTTTTCAAGATTAAACGTTGTTGGAAGAAAGATCAAGCTCCCATAATGAAATTCAAAAGCAGAAATAAATGGGGGAAATAATACTTGCTTCTCAAAATGTTTATCTAAAAAAATTATGCCACATTCATCAGCCAATCAGAATCGGGGATTCAGCCAGCGCCGGATTAACCAATGGACTTTATGGGCACAGGCCCAGGGGCCCATGCGCACTGGGGAGAAAAAAAAGACTCTTGGAGCGTCTTTTTAGGCTAATTGCAAATAGCACACCTAGTTGGAATAAGCTGTTCACGTCAATCAGGCACCTGTCGGTGCCTGATTGACAGAGACAAAATGAGTAAAGAGCAAGTCAGAACTACAGCCTCAGTGGCGCACCTCGTAAAACGCACAGTAACATCTTTTGACGTGATTGATCTCCCCTTAACATATTAGATTGGAAATATATTTATTTTGAACAGGAAGGAAACATTTTTAATAAATAATGCAAATGTGATATGAAGTCACAAGTGTCTTGTGGGTATTTAATAACGTTTAGCCTTAATAAAGGTGCCTCCCTCTCTGTAAAAACTACTTTGCTCAGACAACTGCAAGTTAAATCTTTGTAGACTATAAATACATATGTACTATATATTATTTATTTAAATATGTGGGCAACAAATTATAGGTTTATTTTATTTAAAAAATATTATATTATTCTTATTTTATTCATTCAACTATAGGGGTGCGGCCAGGTAGGGGGCCTTACAAGACAATGTACCCAGGGGCCCCTGAGGTCTTAATCCGGGCCTGGATTCAGCAGACCTGTAGTCCCTCAGTTCCAGCTCGCATCTCAGCCTGCCTGTTGGATATTTCACACTGGATGAAAGATCATCATCTTCAGCTGAACCTCGCAAAAATGGAAATGCTTGTAGTTTCTGCCAACCCGACTCTACACCATAACTTTTCAATCCAGATGGATGGGGCAACCATTACTGCATCCAAAATGGTGAAAAGCCTTGGAGTAACGATTGATGACCAACTAAACTTCTCTGACCACATTTCTAGAACTGCTCGATCGTGCAGATTCGCACTCTATAACATCAGAAAGATCCGACCCTTCTTATCTGAACATGCAGCTCAACTCCTTGTTCAAGCTCTTGTTCTCTCCAAACTGGATTACTGTAACTCTCTACTAGCTGGGCTTCCAGCTAACTCTATCAAGCCTCTTCAACTGCTCCAGAATGCAGCAGCACGAGTTGTCTTCAATGAACCTAAACGAGCACATGTCACTCCGCTGCTAGTCCGTTTGCACTGGCTGCCAGTTGCTGCTCGCATCAAATTCAAAGCTCTGATGTTTGCCTACAAAGTGACTTCTGGCCTTGCTCCTTCTTATCTGCTCTCACTTCTGCAGATCTATGTGCCCTCCAGAAACTTGCGTTCTGTGAATGAACGTCGCCTCGTGGTTCCATCCCAAAGAGGGAAGAAATCACTTTCGCGAACTTTCAATCTGCCCAGTTGGTGGAATGAACTCCCGAACTGCATCAGAACAGCAGAGTCACTCGCTACTTTCAAGAAACGACTAAAAACTCAACTATTTAGTCTCCACTTCACTTCCTAATCTGCAATTGCCTCTCTGAATATCACACTAACTGTACCCAAAAAAAAAAAAAAAATACTAATACTACTAATACTTCCCTTCTTAGACTTTACAGACCTGAAACTTGCCTACAGCACTTATTCATTGTTGCTCTTAGTTGTGTAAGTTGCTTCCTTGTCCTCATTTGTAAGTCGCTTTGGATAAAAGCTTCTGCTAAATGACTAAATGTAAATGTACAGAGTAGGCTTCATTTAATGTAGATTACTGCAGTAAAGATGTTCTGCTGGTCACTACGAGTTAAACAGCGTCTCTTGTTTCCACTTGTAAGCCTCGTGTATACAGTGCGAGTGTTTTTCTGGTTACTGTTGCTGTGTGTCCCACTTCAGCTGGAATGAGCGCTGGTATTTTGACTGTATTTGAGCCCTCGGTGGGCATCTCTGGAGACAGCAGCTGCACACTTTACCACCATCACACGCTAAAAACGCAACAATGAAGACACATAATCCCTAAAGGCCAGCGCTAAAATAGTCAGGTCATGATGAGATAAAAATTACTCTTGAAATATGAATACGTGTGAGAGGGAGTGGCAACCCTGGAGTGTGTCTTGACAACATTGCGAGAAAAGTTCAGTGATAATTACTGAAAAATGGTTATGATTAGTTAAAGGAAAAGGAAAATGTGAAGGTTAAAACATACTCTTATTGTATATATTGTTATAAATTGATATTTCATTATTATTATTATTTAAATTAATACATTAATGTTATTTTATATTACAATTACAATTAATATTACATTATAATTAATATTATATTATATTATATTATATTATATTATATTACATTATATTTGATACAATGATCAGTTAGATATTATATAATATTATAATGTTTTATATTATATTATATTATATTATATTATATTATATTATATTATATTATATTATATTTTATTATATTATTATTTTTATTTAAATGAATCCAGTTTATGAAGTATGTAAGGGCAAAAAAAAATGGTGTATTATATTATATTATATTATATTATATTATATTATATTATATTATATTATATTATATTATATTATATTATATTATATTTGATATAATGGTCAATTATATATTATTATATTATATTTCATTAATTATATTTCATTTATTATTTCTGATATAATGATCAATTATATATTACACATCTTGAGAAGAGTAGTCCAAAATAATGCCTAATACATAAAACACAGTTGTATACTATAAACCATTTTTAATATATAGATAAGACTAATACTCCTCTCTTTATTAATTATATTTATTTATTTATTTATTTATTTAAAACATTATTAAAGATAATAAGGTATGTATAATTGTAATTATATTATATTATATTATATTATATTATATTATAATAAAATTATTATGTAGTCTGTTTATTTAATCTGACATAATAGTGGATTATATATTATATATATATATATTGGCAAAATAAAGATGAATATGTATTATATAGAAGTAAAAATGTATTATATTATATTAAAAAATGTATTACAAGAATTCTTAGATTCTGTTTATTAAATCTGACATAATAGTGGATTATATATTATATATCTTGACAATATGAATAGTCAAAAATGTATTATATTAAAGTAAAATGATATTATATTATTTATTATACAAGACATTTATTATAATAATTAAAAAATATAAAGCATTCCGTTTATTTATTTAATCTGACTTAATAGTAAATTATATATTATCTATCTTGACAATATGAATATTATACTATATTGTTGGCGCAATAGTGGAGTGGTTAGTGCACCAACATATGGTGCAGTAGCACATCAGGGTGTCCCAAGTTTGAATCCCAACCCTATATATATATATATATATATATATATATATATATATATATATATATATATATATATATATATATATATATATATATATATATATACACACATACACATATATATATATATATATATATATATATATATATATATATATATATATATATATATATATATATATATATACACATACACACACACACACACACACATATATATATTTTATTAGTTATATTGCATAATATTATATCATATTATATTATATCAAATTATATTAAATAATACTATATTATATTATATTATATTATATTATATTATATTATATTATATTATATTATATTATATTATATTATGTTCTCAGAGATGGGTTGCGGCTGAAAGGGCATCTGCTGCGTAAAAACTTGCTGGATAAGTTGGCGGTTCATTCAGCTGTGGCAACCCCAGATTAATAAAGGGATTAAGCTGACAAGAAAATGAATAAATGAATGAATGAATAATGTATTATGTGTCATCAAAAAATGTAAACATAATATATACAAGTTTCGATTGAATAATATTGATTTAATAAATTAATATAATAAATACATTTTATAATTTAGTTCATTGTACAAATAAATAAAGTTTATCATGTATAAAATGAACCAAAAAGAGCACGACTTCAACTGTAAAACACTCCATCCACAATACCTCTCATATCAAATTAAATATAATGAATATGAGCAACATTACTGTATTTTGTAGCTACTGTAGTGTGTGTCTGGTTGTTATATCCACAGTAAACAGAAGGTAAACAGCAGCAGTAATATTGAGGCTAAATTTAACATTGGGCACAAGGTTAAGTTTCTCCGTTGTAATGAGAGCCATGATAAAACAAGTCTGTCCTTGCATAGCTGGAAGAAATCACTCTGCATTTAGATGTAATGTTAAGATGCTTCCCTGTTTAGTTCCAGCCACTGATCTAAATTTAGCCTGAAATATGAAACAGTCACAATAAAGGAGCTATTTATAAAGCCTGGGCTGTTTTGGGTGGGCTTCAAATGATAACATTACAACAGGATGACAACAGACACTAAACATCATCATATGAGCAAGCACGAGTAGATATACAAGTAGACTATATAATACAAAGCCAATGCCATATCGCACTGCTATAAGTATGATGTTGCGTTAATACAAGAGTTTTGACGGCTTAATCGTGTATAAAGAAAACAAACACGGAGAGGCTCAAAAACCTATTTGTATGAGGAACTATTTTCTTCCGCCATTCATTCGCATCTGCAGCTGACCTCAGAACAGCAGAAACTAATTCACAAACGTCACTTTAGAGCTAGTATTTGAGTGATTCTTTAGCATAATGCTGACAGTGATGGCAAAACAGCTAATTTTACTCACACTTTAAGATTATAAGGCGTGAAACCCCATTAAACAACAGAGATTTACCAGTATTTCACTGTTGCAATCAGGCTATCACACTAATTAACCCCGATACACCCACAGCAAAGCGAACACTAGCCGTTTCTGTGGTATAAACACAGCACTACAGCATATAAAACAGAGAGATCGATTTAGAAAGTCACATACCTGTTCCGTAATGACTTGTTCAGCTGTAGTTTAAAGCTCAACACTACGAGAACGCTGTCCTTCTAACTTGTTATGCGGTCTCCGTCGCCATCTTGTGGCGGTACGTCAACCGTCTTTGCTCTGCTCAGGCTAAAGGCCGCCGACGTGCTGAATCTACTTTTAAACAGGCACTATCCTTATAAACAAACTGCATAGTTGCATTCTAAACAACTACATTCTCACCTAAAAGTCTTAAAAGTTCATTATGCTTTCCAACAGCTGCAATATTTGTCAAACTGTAGTGAGTTTATTGATCTGCTGTGGCTCTGTGTGGGCGGAGTGATACAGAAGGGTGAATCAGATTCGATGAGCAGACAGAAATGTTGTATAACCGTGTTAATTTGTTTTTATTGCAATAACAACAGGCCATAACAACAAATAGAGATATAAAACAGGTATAGCACAAGCAACACGAACATTACTTTTTTGCAACAAGAGAAATGTAACAATTTAAAAATAAATATAATAAAGGTAAAGCAAAAGAAAGACAATGAGTAAGAAACACAAATAATTAAATGAGGGCACAAGACAAAAATAAAACAAATTAAAGCAGAATATAAAATAAAACACATGTTTTATAAGTTTTAATAGCTTTCTTGTTGTGAGAGTCTGTGATGGTTTTAAAATGCAGTTCACTCTCGTTTAAAAAAAATAAAAGACTTGGCTTACATTAAGTATATTTGCATGTGTATGTAACAGGATTATTTCGGGTACATTGATTTCACTATATTTTCCTCCTGTTTACTTACTGTTCATATAAAATTGTTTTGTGTTCACAATATAAATGTAAAAAGAGTCTGTAAAGTGACAGTGGTTTCACCCCCTCCCTGCCCCCCTTGGGTTAACGTCAAGGTGGTATAGTCCAAGCAGCCATACCTGTTGCACTATTGCTTGAACGGTCTTATCCACCTTTACCTTAAACTAAGGAGGTATGCTCTACCTGTTCCAAATTGAATTTGGCTCTGGCCATAATTAACACACACACACACAAATGCATATTTAAGTTTAATTTTAATCATATGATATTTTTACTGATGTAAAAACAGTGTTATATTGTAGAATGTTATTTTTGTTGACAGTGTACATTTAATGTAATGAGCTGAAGCTGCCGATCTCATAATAACATTCTCTGTGCAGGTATGCAGTTATAATTTTCATTTTGACAATGTAATATGTGGATTGTCACTGTTCACATGCTGATTTTTGTAATTGTGAGAACTAGTTTTCTCTTTCCCTTCCCTGTCTTCGCGTCCTTCCGCGGCGGAAGGATCTTTCATTCGCTCTCTTCTTTTTCTTTTCCACCTTTACCTTGAACTAAGGAGTGTACATTTAATGTAATGAGCTGAAGCTGCCGATCTCATAATAACATTCTTTGTGCAGGCTCAAAATGGTGTCCTCTCGTCATTCACTACACAACGCAGAGCAAAAGAGAGTACGGTTACATGTGTATAAAAAGCTTTCCAAAATTAAATAAATAAAATGAAGTTTATGCAAAAAGTTGAATTGAGGAATATGTTTTTTCTTTAATATAAAACCCCAAAACAACAGGTGTATAGCTTAAAGAAAATTCACCACAAACCTTTTAGAAAATTCAGACCAGAACGATTTAACATAGGGGTATTCCCAAAACAAGTGAGCAACAAACTCAGACGAAGTCTCACAGAAAGAGCAAGACACGTTAATGTCATTTTTGTAAAAATTGTTTAACTTGATTAAATCTGTAAATAATTTAAAAAGCTATCCCTGCTGAAAAATCCAGCTTAAACCAGCCTACGCTGGTTGGCTGGTTTTAGCTGATCGACCAGGCTGGTTTTAGAGGGGTTTTGGCCACTTCCAGGCTGGTTTCCAGCCATTTCCAGCCTGGTCTTAGCTGGTCAGGGTGGGAGATGACCAGCTAAAACCAGCTTGACCAGCCTAGCCAAGCTGGGAGTCCAGCCAAAACCAGCTATATCCAGCTTAAACCAGGCTGGTTTTAGCTGAATTTGGCTGGTCATTTTCCAGCCTGACCAGCTAAGACCTGGCTGGAAATGGCTAGAAACCAGCCTGGAAGTGGCCAAAACCCCTCTAAAACCAGGCTGGTCGACCAGCTAAAACCAGCCAACCAGCCTAGGCTGGTTTAAGCTGGATTTTTCAGCAGGGATCTGTTATAATAAATGACTTAAGTGACTTTTATTATGTATTATTATCATGCTCTGACTCCCTCCTGTTGACTTGAAGCCCATTTAAAGCCCTTGTTCACTAAAAAGGGCACATATCAAATGTAAGATCATGTTTTCATGGTCTAAAATGATTCGTCTGTGAGTAATGAGACGTGATGAGATCTCTATTCATATATCAGGAGTCAGATTATCCAATCAGCTTCGCATAACGTAATTAATTAGCTAAATTAGGAGTGTAGTGAAGTCACACACACGTTTACATCTGAACACCTGCCGGTGACCTACTCGCACCTGCAGCTTCTCTCCGCGATGGATGTCCAGCCTTCTCCAGCCTCTGGCACCTAGACTGCAGGTCTGCACAAGACGTTCGACCACAGGAGAAATGATCGTGTCCAACTTTCTCTTCAGGTTTTTTTCCTTCACTTTGGTCAATCGGTAAAGTTTGTTCCTCGCTACTGTATCCACTGGCTTGCTTGGTTCAGGACTTGAGGAGCTGTGCATCGCTGGATTTGCTCTTGAGTGTTTGGACTCTCAGCAGAGAAAATTAAACCACACTGAACTGAACTAAACTAAACTCTGAAAACTGAACTGACACTGTTTCAGTTTACTATAATCTTCTATGTGAAGCTGCTTTGACACAATCTACATTGTAAAAGTGCTAAAGAAATAAAGATGAATTCAACTGAATATATAAATCTAGTCTCTCAGAAATAGAGTTACAAAATTTGTCAATGAGTCGGTAAAAAAAAAATACAAAAACATTTGAGTTTTGTCCATATTTTACCCAAGTTGGGTTCAAATAACCCAGTGCGTAACTTCACATCAATGTTTGTGTATTCATATTTAAATAAACATATTAACCGTTACAATAAATTACTTAAGTGACTTTTATTATGTATTATTATTATGCTCTGGGGCGACGCAGTGGCGCAGTGGGTTGCACGTTCGCCTAACAGCAAGAAGGTCGCTGGTTTGATCCTTGGCACAGTTGGCGTATCTATATGGAGTTTGCATGTTCTCCCTGCATTCGCGTGGGTTTTCTCCGGATGCTCCGGTTTCCCCCACAGTTCAAACACATGCAATACAGGTGAATTGGGTAGGCTAAATTGTCCGTAGTGTATGAGTGTGAATGAGTGTGTATGGATGTTTCCCAGAGATGGGTTGCGGCTGGAAGGGCATCCGCTGCGTAAAAATGTGCTGGATAAGTTGGCGGTTCATTCCGCTGTGGCGACCCCGGATTAAAAAAGGGACTAAGCCGACAAGAAAATGAATGAATATCATGCTCTGACTCCCTCGTGTTGACTTGAAGTCCATTTAAAGCCCTTGCTCACTAATAAGGGCACATATCAAATGTAAGATCATGTTTTCATGGTCTCTGTGAGTAATGAGACATGATGAGATCTCTATTCATATATCAGGAGTCAGATTATCCAATCAGCTTCGTATAACGTAATTAATTAGTTAAATTAGGAGTGTAGTGAAGTCACACACACACATTTATAATGTAACTGTTATTAATACACACGCCATGTGTGAGAAAGTGTATGATAACCTGATGTAATGCTCGCCGCTAAAAACGCTGAGGCTTTAACAAGCATAAAATTATATTTAGGTGTGTGTGTCAGTGGAAAACCTGACGTCACAGTGAGATATTTACAGGTCCGAAGAAGAGGAAGCGAGCAGCCACTTCCTGTCGCACTGCTGTAAACAAAACACACTGCTGTCTGAAGTACTGCATTCGATTTCTTTTCAGCTCAGTCCCTTTATTAATGGGGTCGCCACAGCGGAATGAACCGCCAACTTATCCAGCATTTGTTTTACGCAGCGGATGCCCTTCCAGCTGCAACCCAGCTCTGGGAAACATCCATACACACTCATTCACACACATACACTACGGACGATGTAGCTTACCCACCTATAGCGAATGTCTTTGGACTGTGGGGGAAACCGGAGCACCCGGATAAACCCATGCCAACATAGGGAGAACATGCAAACTCCACACAAAAATGCCAACTGGTCCAGCTGAGACTCACTGGATATTGTCTCTTTCTCAGGCCATTCTCTGTAAACCCTAGAGATGGTTGTGCGTGAAAGTCCCAGCAGATCAGCAGTTTCTGAAATACTCAGAGCAGCCCGTCTGGCAACAAACAACCATGCCACGTTCAAAGTCACTTAAATCCCCTTTCTTCCCCATTCTGATGCTCGGTTTGAACAGCAGCAGATCGTCTTGACCATGTCTACATGCCTAAACGAATTGAGCTGATTAGAAATTTGTGTTAATGAGAAGCTGGACGGGTGTACCTAATAAAGTGGCCGGTGAGTGTATTTCCTGCTTTGTTTTTTTATGATTATCTCTGAGCTCGACATTATGAGAACACAAGCAGGAGTCTGCAGCGTTTGTGCTTCATGATTGAGTCAGTGTGTGTTTTTGAACAGCAACATGTTCAGATGGTCATGAGTAACACACACACACACACACACACACACACACACTCAAACCATCTGTCTGGTCTGTTTACAGCGTGTCAAAACATGCTGTTCATCTCCTGATTAATATTTACTGTATATTTTTCACTCGTATTTTACTTTTAAAGGTGTCATTTTGACTCAGTTGTTTTTTCAATTTATTGTCATGATTGAGATTTTGAAATAAAGAGCAAATAATTGATGTTACACTCATGTATTGGGTCAAAAATTAAAGGTTAGAGCAGTGGTCAACAAACTTGTTCCTGGAGGGCCGGTGTCCTGCAGATTTTTGCTCCAACCCTAATCAAACACACCTGAACCAGCTAATCAAAGTCTTACTATACTTGAAACACCCAGGCAGGTGTGTTGAGGCAAGTTGGAGCTAAACCCTGCAGGGACACCGGCCCTCCAGGACCGAGATTGGTGACCCCTGGGTTAGAGTAAAATATGAACCCAGTGGTTGGTTTTGTGCACATTTCACTTAATTTTGGGTTGAATTTACCCAGCATTTTGTTTTGAGTGTAATTAATATGTAAATGATGCATCATATATTGCACGTTAATATACAATTTTAGAAGTGTTTATTATAATAACCTTTATTTAACCAGGTGAGTCAATTGAGAACCAGTTCTCATTTACAATGACGTCCTGGCCAAGAGGCAACATGAAAAGCAGATGCAGTAAAAAGCAGTAAGGACACAATACAATAACAATTTCACAAATGCAGATGATAACATATAAAACCAACAAACAAAAAAACTAAAAACAAGCACGGTGATCTTGAACTATTGACTGGATTGAATTTTTAAAAGATGATTTTAAGCTTTAAGGTCTGCTGCAGATGACTCCAAGCATCAGCAGCAGCAAACTGAAAACTGTATCAGCTCTTTTCAGAGAGTCCATACTCATTTTATATCATATTATTGATAGTATTTTAATTAATTTATCTACATAGTTTATTAGTTTAATGAACACATTATTTAAATGCATTTATTATTTGTTTAAATTTTCTTTTACATTTGTTTTTGCTCTATACATATTTAAAAATGTTTGTTTTTTAATGGCTGTAGTTTTACTTTTATTTTAAAATAATGAGTATTTATTGGTTTAGTAACTAAGTTTGTTTTAATCAAAAGTATTTTTTATTTTATTATATATATATATATATATATATATATATATATATATATATATATATATATAAAATAAAAAATACTTTTCATTCTGAAAAAAAAATTACTAATTCATTTTTTTTTTCAGCTTAGTCCCTTTATTCATCAGAGATCGCCGCAGCTGAATGACCTGCCAATTATACCAGCATATGCTTTACACAGTGGATGCCCTTCCAGCTGCAACCCAGTACTGAGAAACAGCCATACACACTCACATTTACACACACACTCATACACCACGGCCAATTTAGTTCATCAATTCCCCTATAGCGCATGTGTTTGGACTGTGGGGGAAACCGGAGCACCCGGAGGAAACCCACGCCAACACGGGGAGAACATGCAAACTCCACACAGAAATGCCAACTGACCCAGCCGAGGCTCAAACCAGCAACCTTCTTGCTGTGAGGCAACAGTGCTGTGTTGCAATCTTTAAAAAAAAAAAAAATAATAATTGAAATTTAGTTTAAAAAATGAACTATGTGTGAACTATTATTAATATAGTTATATAAACTATAGTTTATTATATAAACTATAATTATTTAAATTATGGTTGGTCCATATTTGACCCAATGCTGGATTAAAAACAACCCAGCATTTTTGGAGTAAAATGCATCATGCGCGCCTCCTGCTGGACACAATAATCACACTGACACTGCATTTACAGGACTTTAATCAGCAGCTGGTCACTCGTTTATATACAGTGTGTGAATATATATATATATATATATATATATATATATATATATATATATATATATATATATATATATATATATATATATATATATATATATATATATGCAATAAACAATAAACCTTTTTAATTTAATAGAATATTTACTCATACTCATTTAAACTATTGGAAATATTTTCCTTAAAAAACTTCTTAGAAAGCAACAGATTCACTCCAATATAAAAAATACTGGTTTGTTTTAACATAACAGTGGGTCAAACATGAACAAACTCACCTTTCGGGTAAAATGAAATGAACTATACTTATTAACTGTAAATATAAATTAACTAAAATTATTTAAATTATGGTTGGTTCATATTTGACCCAATGCTGGGTTAAAAACAAGCCAGCACTTTTTGTGTAAAGCCCCTGTGTAAAATGCATCATGCGCGCCTCCTGCTGGACATGATAATCACACTGACACTGCATTACAGGACTTTAATCATTTATATAGTGTGTAAATATACATATATGCTGGGTTAATGTGACCCAATATTGGGTAGATTCTTTCTAATAAACTTAAAGTACATGTTGATAACAAACAATAAACCTTTTAATTGACTAGAATATTTAATCATAATAAAACAAATAACCCATTTAAATGACTGGAAATATCTTCCTAGAGAGCCCCGGGTTCACTCTAAAGTTAAATATACTGGGTTGTTTTAACCCAACTGTAGGAGCCTATATGTTGACTTAAATGTAATTTGGGCTGTCACCACTTGGGGGCAATATGTGCACATAGGGTTTTAAAGTCGGTGTTTCTTGCATGAGAGAAGAAGACTTGAGGAAGGGAACGCATGCAGTTTTTACCACACCAAACTCACACACCTTTGAGGTCGCTAAAGGGTTCAAAATATTTAATTGCAAGTATGTATTTATAATAAGTTTAATAAAGTGAATTTAAACTTGAAGAGGAAGCAAGACTGGACATTGGTTGTGTGCGTAAAAACATGCGTTGAGATGCTAAGCCTTCGACAATAAGCTGCTGCAACAATAGTAAAAACTCAGTTCCCGTTGGATTGATGAGCGGCTTGAATGGAACGAAGATTAAAGGAACCAGCTTGCTGTGGTTGAGTTTGCAACGCTGACACGGACACACAATAAGGAAGAACGGTGGGTGCTGTTTATGTATGTTTAAAGGCTTCATGTAATGGAATGTGAAGTTTTGGATCAAACGGAGACATGCTGTGCTGATAGTTTGTGCTGGTTGTGTTGTTCATGGATGAAAAGGAAGAATCAGGTTGTGAAATGGCTGCTGATGTTGATGGTGAAAAGGTTGTTTCGGAAAACGTTGCAAATGATGATGGTGTTGCTAATGAAGATGTGTCGTCTAAGAGAGTGAGAAAATTGACTGCAAAGGGGGTGACTTTGCTCTTTGAAAATTTGCAAAAGTCTAGAAAACAGAACTTGACTCAAGTAAACAAAATCAAACAAAATGTGAATGATATAATTTCTCTTAAAACCACAAGTGAAACAGTACTCAATGTGGAAAAGCAAATGAAGAAGTTTGTCAAGTATTGTGAAAAGGCTGAAGATTTGCATAATGCAATTGTGGAAATGCCAATACCCCAGGATGAGTTTGATAAGCAAACAAAATGGTTCAATGCTAAAATGGCAGAAAATCTGTGTTTTAAGAAGGAAATTACTGAATGGTTGACTGATGCTGGAAAGTCATGGAGTGTGGATAAAGCCTGCGATGCTTCATCTGCTGTAAGCAGTGACATAGGACCTGATGACAGTATTTCAAATGTGTCTACAAACCAATCCCAACGTAGTAAAGTATCAAAAGGTTCAGCAAGTACTTCAAGTATGACTTCTTCTGCACGAATAAAAGTAATGGCAGAAAAGGCTGCATTACTACAACATGCTGCTGCTATGGAGAAGAGACATCTTTTAGAGGAGGAAGAAGAAAGACTTCACATTCAAAGTGAAAAACTCAAAAGACAAAAGGAACAACTCATGCTGAATGCAAAAATAGCAGCCACTGATGCAAAGTTGTCTGTTTTAAAAACCAGTGAAGTTGGAAGCAATAAAAAAGCACCATCTGATGACTCAAAGAGTAAAAAATCTCACTCATTGAAATCTGATTTACAAGTACATCTACCTGGTAATTCTACTCAAGTTGCAATGCACTGTACAACCACACAACAAGCTGCAAGCATTCAGGATGGCACAGCTGGTGTTCAAAGTAATCCAGTCTCTTATTCTCAATTACAAGATCATTCTTCACAATCTCATGCCCATCTACAAACTGATACAGGACAAAGTATTCTGTATAACATCATGCAGCAACAGGCAAACATAACAGCTCAGCTTGTGCACAGGGGGGATGTGACTCCATTACCTCCTCGAATAATTCCAATCTTTGATGGAGATCCCTTACAGTTTGCTGCCTTCATTCAAGCTTTTGAGAATGGGATCGAAAGAAAGACCACAAATGCACAGGATTGCTTGTTTTATTTAGAACAGTACACTAGAGGACAACCGAGGGAGTTGGTCAGAAGTTGCCATCATATGTCAGCAGAACAAGGATTCTGTAAAGCCAAGAATTTGTTGAAGGAGCACTTTGGGAATGAATTAAAAATAACTGCAGCCTATATGGAAAGGGCATTGAACTGGCCTTTAATAAAACCTGATGACATTAGTGGTTTGCAAGCATATGCTTTGTTTCTGAGAGGGTACTGCAATGTAATGGTAAACTTGCAGTATATGGATGAAATTAATGTGTCATCGAACCTTAAAAATGTTATGATGAAATTGCCTTATCGCCTTAGGGAGAAATGGAGAACCAAAGCTTATGAACTGCAAGAACGGAATGGTTGTCGGCTTAAGTTTACAGATTTGGTGGACTTCATCGAACATCAGGTAAAAATTCTCACTGATCCTCTCTTTGGAGATATTAAAGACACACAAGCACCTATATCCCACAAAGCCAAAGTCAAGTCTGTACCTTTCAGTGGCAGGGGGCAAAATGCAGCTACAGTTGCTGTAGTCAACACTGTTGAAGGGTTTCAGTCTAAAGTCATCCCTTCACAGGACAGTTTTTCATCCTGTTATGCATGTAAAAAACCTCACGTTTTGGAGAAGTGCCCTGAGATTCAAAAAATGACTCACAGACAAAAGATTGATTTCTTGAAAACTCATGGAATTTGCTTTGCCTGTTTAAAATTTGGACACATTAGCAAACGGTGTACCAATGGCCAGATTTGTAGCATGTGTAGTCAGAAGCATCCTACTATACTGCATATTTCAGCTAAGGATAAACCTATTGAGGAGAAACAAGTGAGTAATGCTCTGGTTACATTGCAGACCTATGCTCATATTGGGGCCGGAGAACAGGATTGTTCTTTGTCCATTGTGCCTGTGCAGGTGAAATCCAAGCTTGGAGACTTTACAGTAACAACATATGCTTTCTTGGATCCAGGGAGCACTGCCACTTTTTGTACCGAAGGGCTTATGCGGAAGTTAAAGATGATTGGAACAAAGAAGCGGATATTGCTTCGAACAATGGGGCACGAAAATGTGGTAAATACATCTGTGCTCACTGGATAGGAGATCTCTGGATTATCTGACGGTAAATTCATGGATTTGCCAGAAGTCTTGACTCAGAAGACAATACCTGTAAGTAAAGATAATGTGCTTGATCCAGAAGATTTAAGGAAATGGAGGTATTTGGATGATGTCAAAATTCCAAAACTAGATGCTGAAGTTGAATTGCTAATTGGCACAAATGCTCCAAAGCTCTTAGAACCATGGGAGATCATCAATAGTGAAGGTCAAGGACCCTATGCCGTTAAGACCCTATTGGGGTGGGTCATAAACGGTTTTGTAAAGGAAGCAAATGACAGACGGAAGATTGGCTTTCAGTCAGTCACTGCTAATAGGATTTCTGTTACCAAGCTGGAAGAGCTATTGGTTGCTCAGTATAATCATGATTTTGGGGAGAAATCTTCAGAGGATGATTTCAAAATGTCTAGAGAAGATCAAAGGTTTATGGAGATAATGGAACAGTCAATTAGCATTGAAAATGGTCACTATTGTATTGACCTACCCTTCAGAAAGAATGATGTCATCATGCCTAATAATAGGTGCCTTGCAGAACAACGGTTAAAGGGCTTAAAAAGGAAGTTCAGTTGCAACCAGGAATTTCAAAAGGAGTACACCGCCTTTTTTGCTGATGTTATCGATAAGGGGTATGCTGAAGCAGTACCACAAGATCAGTTACTACGAGATGATGGTAAGGTGTGGTATATCCCACATCATGGGGTCTACCATCCTAAAAAGAAGACCATTAGAGTTGTGTTTGATTGCAGTGCAGTTTTTAAAGGAGTGTCCTTGAATTCACAATTGCTACAAGGCCCAAATCTCACCAACACATTGTTGGGTGTTTTGACCAGGTTTAGACAAGAACATGTGACTTTGATGGCAGACATTCAGGCAATGTTTCATCAAGTAAAGGTGTCACAGAAGAATGTGGATTTTCTTCGTTTCCTATGGTGGCCCAACGGTGATATTACGAAAAGCTTCAAAGAATACAGAATGAAAGTCCATCTGTTTGGAGCTATTTCATCACCAACCTGCAGCAATTTTGCTTTGAGAAAGCTTGCAGAAAATTACAAGGATTGCTTTCCAGCCAAAGCGTTGAATTCTATCCTGCATAACTTTTATGTAGATGATTGCTTATTATCTGTTCCCACAGAAAGAGAGGCACTTCAAATGGTCAAAGACTTAACTGCAGTCTGTTCCAAAGGAGGATTCCAGTTGTGCAAATGGATAAGCAACAGCCGTAAGGTGTTAGCAAATATCCCAGAAGAGTGTCTGGCAAAGTCAACGAAAGATCTCAACCTGGATAAAGACAATCTACCTGTAGAAAGAGCGCTCGGGTTGTATTGGTGTATAGAATCTGATGCATTCATGTTCAAGATTGCTGTTAGTGAAAGACCACACACAAGACGAGGCGTTTTGTGTATTGTGAGCTCTATTTATGATCCCTTGGGATTTCTTGCACCTCTAATACTCCCTTCCAAGTTGCTATTACAGGAATTGTGCAAAAGAAACATCGGATGGGATAGCGAGATGCCACAAACCCTTTCACGCCAATGGTCTGAGTGGCTGCAAGATCTCAACAAGATAACCATGGTGAAAGTTGACAGATGTATCAAGTCAAAGGATTTTGGAATGATCAGGACAGCTCAGTTGCATCACTTTTCAGATGCAAGTCAATGTGGTTACGGCACTGTTTCCTACTTGCGTCTGGAAGATGAAACTAAAAAGGTGAGACTTTCCTTCATGCTTGGAAAATCTAGAGTTGCTCCTTTGAAACAAATAACTATACCAAGGCTTGAACTTGCAGCTGCTGTTTTAGCAGTCAGAATTGACCTGATGCTTAGGAAGGAACTCCAATTAGACCTAGATAAGTCTGTGTTTTGGACAGACAGCCAAACTGTACTGAAGTACATTGCCAATGATGCCAAAAGGTTTCATACATTTGTTGCAAATAGAGTATCGGTCATCAGGGATGCAACAGATGTTGAACAGTGGAGACATATTGGTACAAGATTGAATCCTGCTGATGATGCCTCTAGAGGCATGTCTATTGAAAACTTCTTGAAGTCCAGCAGATGGATACAGGGTCCAGATTTTCTGTTAGAAGCTTCGGAAGAATGGCCACTGTCCTCTTTTGACCAAACTTTGATGAATGATCCCGAGGTAAAAAGGGATACAGTGGTAAATGCTGCTATTTCAAACTGTCCTGACAGTGCTACTCATCAACTCTTGAACTATTTTTCTGATTGGACAAAACTGAAAATAGCAGTGGCATGGATTTTAAAGTTTAAAGATGTTCTTTTGAAGCTCAAACAACAAAGAAAATGCATTCAGTCCTCATTCAATTCTGGAACGAACAATTCTACAGTAGAACAGAACAAAGTGGATGAGGAAATGAAAAGGTTTCGAACTGGATTCTTTGGTCAAAATCTTACACCAGATGATCTTTCTCGAGCAGAATCAGCAGTTATTGGATTTTCTCAACGTGAAGCATTCAAAAAAGAAATTTCTTCCTTGCAAAGTGGAACATCTGGAGTTAAAAGGAGTAGTAACCTTTACAAGCTTGATCCAGTATTGATCGATGGTTTACTTCGAGTGGGTGGAAGACTTAGTAGAGCAGCAATACCAGAGGAGACAAAAAGACCAGTTATTCTACCGAAAGAACATAATGTATCCAAACTTATCATGCAACATGTTCATAGACAACTAGGTCATGCAGGGAGAAACCACATGTTGTCAACTTTACGAAAGAGGTACTGGATTATTAATGCAAACTCTGCTTGTAGGAAAGTAATCTCTGAGTGTGTTGTGTGTCGACGATTTCAAGGCAAAGTTGGGGAACAAAAAATGGCTGACTTGCCAAAGGAAAGGATTACATCGGATCTTCCTCCCTTTTCCAACACTGGAGTGGATTACTTTGGACCTGTTGATGTGAAGAGAAGTCGCAGTGTCGTTAAAAGATATGGAGTTTTGTTTACGTGTATGGCCAGTCGAGCAGTACACCTTGAAGTAGCCTATTCCCTGGATACAGATTCTTGCATAAATTGCATTCGTCGTTTTATGTGTCGTCGTGGCCAAGTATTGCAGCTAAGATCTGATAATGGCACTAATTTTATTGGAGCAGAGAAAGAGCTTAGAAATGCTTTGAAGAGTTTGGATCATGATAAAATTCAGCGTACCTTTCTATCAGAAGGAATAAAATGGATCTTTAATACACCTGCAGGATCACATCATGGAGGCGTATGGGAGAGGCTCATTCGTCTTGTAAAGAAGGTGTTGCACTCTACACTTCGACAACAATGTTTAGATGATGAGGGCTTTCACACTATTCTTTGTGAAGCCGAAGCTATTCTTAATGACCGTCCCATCATAAAGCTTTCTGATGATCCAAATGACTTGGAAGCACTTACGCCGAATCACATCTTGCTGTTGAGATCAAAGCCATGTCTTCCTCCAGGACTTTTCCAAAAAGACGATTTGTATATCAGACGTAGATGGCGACAAGTCCAATACTTGTCTGATTTGTTTTGGAAAAGGTGGATAAAGGAATACCTTCCACTATTACAGGAAAGACAAAAATGGAGGAAGCCACATAGAAACTTCAATGTTGGTGACATAGTGGTTATCATGGATCCAACTGCTCCACGTGGTTCCTGGTCACTAGGCAAGATCACTCAGACATATCCTGATAAAAAGGGATTTGTCCGCTCTGTACAACTGAAGACAAAAACAGGATTGCTGGAAAGACCAGTTTCCAAAATCTGCCTGTTATTAGAAAAAACAATGGACTGATCCATAAAGAAGTAGTACACATACACCTTTTTTGGCTCCTTTGATAATTTAAGAGATTAATTGTAGTTGCACACCAACAATTATGGGGCCGGCGTGTAGGAGCCTATATGTTGACTTAAATGTAATTTGGGCTGTCACCACTTGGGGGCAATATGTGCACATAGGGTTTTAAAGTCGGTGTTTCTTGCATGAGAGAAGAAGACTTGAGGAAGGGAACGCATGCAGTTTTTACCACACCAAACTCACACACCTTTGAGGTCGCTAAAGGGTTCAAAATATTTAATTGCAAGTATGTATTTATAATAAGTTTAATAAAGTGAATTTAAACTTGAAGAGGAAGCAAGACTGGACATTGGTTGTGTGCGTAAAAACGTGCGTTGAGATGCTAAGCCTTCGACAATAAGCTGCTGCAACACCAACAGTGGGTCAAACATGAACAAACTCACTCACCTTTTGAGGATAATAAAATCAATTAAAACTAAGTTGAAAAAAAGAACTATACTTATTATCTAACACTATAAATTAACTAGTTTAACTTATGGCTGGTCCTCATTTGACCCAATGTTGGGTTAAAAACAACCCAGCATTTTCTGTGTAAAACACATGTGCGCCTCCTGCTGGACACAATAATCACACTGACACTGCATTTACAAGACTTGAATAAGCAGATGGTCACTTGTTTATATACAGTGTGTGTGTGTGTGTGTGTGTGTGTGTGTGTGTGTGTATATACACACACTTATATATATATACATGCTTATAACAAATAAACAATAAAACTTTTTAATTTACTAGAACATTTACTCAATAAACCAAATGGCCCATTTAAATGACTGTAAACATTTCCTTAAAAAAGTCCTCCTAGAAAGCAACAGATTCACTCTAATATAAAATATACTGGGTTGTTTTAACCCAACAGTGGGTCAAACATGAACAAACTCACCTTTCGAGTAAAATAAAACCAATTAAATTTAGTTAATTAAAAAAAAAGTTAGTTAAAAAATGAACTATACTTATTACCTAAAAGTATCAATTATCAATTAAAATTATTTAAATTATGGTTGGTCCATATTTGACCCAATGTTGGGTTAAAAACAACCCAGCATTTTCTGTGTAAAAGGCATCATGTGCGCCTCCTGCTGGACACAATAATCACACTGACACTGCGTTTACAGAGCTTTAATCAGCAGCTGGTCACTCGCTTTTTATATATCTGCTGGGTTGAAAAGTACTGGGTTGATGTGAGCCAACATTTGGAAAATTATCGAGTGTAATATAAAAATTTTACCTTTTTATTTCATAAAGCCGACCCCAACAATTATAATAAACCTTTTAATCGACTAGAATATTTACTGATAATAAACCAAATAACCCATTTAAACGGCTGGAAATATTTCACTTTAAAAACCATTTGACTTCAGCTCCTAGAAAGCGACAGGTTTACTCTAAAATTAAATATACTGGGTTGTTTTAACCCAACAGTAGGTCAAACATGAACAAACCTAACTCCTGGGTAAAAAAATAATTTAAATGTAACTAAAAAAATTAACTATGATTACTATAACCACAAACTAACTATAATTATTTTAACTATGGTAGGTCCATATTTGACCCAATGCCGAGTTAAAAACAACCCAGCATTTTCTGTGTAAAACGCCTCCTGCTGGACACAATAATCACACTGACACTGCATTTACAGGACTTTAATCAGCAGACAGTCACTCGTTTATATACAGTGTGAGGATATACACAGATGCTGGGTTAATGTAACCCAATATTGGGTGAATTCTTTTTATAAAACAAAGTACGTGTTTACTCTGGCATATTCAAGAACATATACTGTAAAAAAACTTTCTTTACTGTACAAAAGGGAGTAAACCTGTTTAAATGGAAATCCTCTTCACATGTAGAGCGCCTCAGTTTGTCAGTTCAGTAATGGCCGTCTGTATTTTGTGCTGCTTCTTTTTTCGTTTCATCCTTATCTGCAGGAGGACTTCTTTCTCAGCGATTGCAGCGACTCGACAGTATTCTCTCACTGCAAATACGACACAAACACACACATGAGAAACGCATCAATACACACAACAGCTCATGTTCACGTCAGGAATCACATGCAGCATTTTAAGGCAATGAAAAAAACTACCATTGTCACTTTACTTCCCCAGAGATATTAAAAGAAGATACTTTGAAGAATGCTGACAAGTAAAATCCTGTAACCATTGACTTTGATAATGACTTTGTCACAATACTTCCCCAGAGCTCTTGTATGCCAGAAGTTGCTTTAATATTATGTCAGTATGATGACACATTTTCAATCTAAACAGAATATTTCAAAAGAAGATACTTTGAAGAATGCTGAAAACCTGTAACCATTGACTTCAATAACTAGTTTGTCACTATACTTCCCCTGAGTTCTTGTATGCTAGAAGTTGCCTAAATATTATGTGAGTTTAATGATGAATTTCCAACTGAAACAGAATATATCAAAAGAAGATACTTTGAGGAATGCTGAGAAGTGAAATCCTGTAACCATTGACTTTGATAATGACTTTTTGTCACTATACTTCTCCACAATTTTTGTATGCCAGAAGTTGCCTAAATATTATGCGAGTATGATGATGCATTTATAACTCAAACGGAATATCAAAAAAAGAAGATACTTTGAAGAATGCTGAAAAGTGAAAAGAATATTTCAAAAGAAGATACTTTGAAGAATGCTGAAAAGTGAAAACCTGTAACCATTGACTTGTATTGACTTTTAAAAACACTGCTGTAGCCACTGAGCCACTAAGTATTGTTCTTATGATGTTTTTCAATAGGAAGAAAACGCAAATTACTTCCAAACACTTCAGATATAGTCTGTGTTAGTAAATGTAAGACTATTGATGAAATCCAGGCGTAACACTTCATGACAATGCTTCAGATGACTGTTCTAGAGCCTACAGCTAATCAATCTGACAGATTCTGAAGTGCATTACAGCTCTAAAGAAAAATATAAATGATCTTAAATAAAACAAATACACTTATAGAGATGGTATACAAGCATATAATTTCACTCATTTCCCAGAGATGGGTTGCGGCTGGAAGGGCATCCGCTGCGTAAAAACTTGCTGGATAAGTTGGCGGTTCATTCCGCTGTGGCGACCCCGAGTTAATAAAGGAACTAAGCCGACAAGAAAATGAATAAATGAATAATTTCACTCAGCTTGGAAATAGAGGCAACTTGAACGGTTTGTGAGCACAATTAAGTGCACACAGCATGCCATATCATCTGATAATTGCAGGAAATAATTCCAAAAGGCAACTGACTGCTTAAAGAAACATTAACCAAAACAAAAATACCATGTATATGCCGAGCTCAGCGGCTAATATAGCCGGAATCAGCTGAGGTGAAAAGACACCGAGCAGCGAGACCTAGGGGTCACTCAAGTGGCCACGTCCATAATCATGCAGGCTTAATAGAACATCAAGTTTTTTTTTTTTTTTTTACAAATGAGTTATAAAAAAAATCCCCCCCTCACAGTTGTCATGAAGGGTAATCATAGCTATATACACCAAAGCCATCTTTTGTACGGGGATGTAAACATGTTTTAATCAGCTGTAAATATGGCCAATTTCCCACTGCAGTCAGAAATCACCTGGACTTCCTGCAGTTCTCCTGGACTTGATTTGCAGTTTCAGTAACTTCAGTACTGGCTTCCCGAGGGAGAGCAGGAAGTTGGCGCTTGGATTGTACGAATTCATATGAATTAGCCACTAAATCAAAAAGCTATGAATTGCTGTGAGATTGTGTTGTCCTCAGGATCCAGCTCTATGTTTTATGTTGATTGTATTAAAACAAAGAAAACAATCTGAAGTTGTTGTTTTTAAGTTATATATACCATGATTTTACCAGGCCAGCCCACTTGGGATTAGATTTTCCTCCATGTGGCCCCTGAGCTAAAATGAGGTTGACACCCTTGAGCTAAACAATCCGTGCTCTGACATCAAAAGAAAATGGGTGCAGGCCAAAAGTGTTAGTGTGAAAGCACCCTGAGTGTTTGTTTGAACCAGATCCTTTGGTTAAAGGGTCACGAAACACCAAAACACATGTGTTTGAGCTGTTGACAGTGGTATATGTGTCCCACACTGCTAAAAACACTATCAGGACACCTATATTTCACTAAAAAGTGTAAATTGGTTGTTTTTTGCGTTATTTTAAGCAAATTCGTACTTCCGGTTTGAAACTAATTTTTGAAGCTGCGTCACGGTCATGACATAATAGCGTGTATTCCAGCGTGCAGACTGGACGTCTGTGCCTGTGAGTATAGCTGCGTCCCAAATGGCACACTATACACTATGCACTCATGCACTATGTACTTATGCACTTACACACTCAACAGGATAGTATATGTATGTAGTGTCGTCCCAAATGGCACACTAATGTTTTTTTTACTAAACGGAAATTCAAACCGTTTCCCTGATGACGTTTGACGGTTGCCAAATTAGTGAAATAAACGACCGAATTATCAAATAATACCTATCGTGAGAATTGCCGCATTCACCATCGGGAGGCGCTATAATCACTCTCGTAGGAGAATTTTGCTTTCACTATCCAAAATAAATAAAGTTATCCAACATGTGCGTCCGATAGCTCCGCCCTTTCCGCTACGTAAGCAAACCTGCGGTCGTTGAGTGCGTGAAGTGTCCATCAATACACACTTCATTTTAGCGGCTGAATGAGTGCATCATCCGGGTAATTAAAGTGCACTTATTATTTTAAGAGTTTTCAGTGTGAACACACTACTTACACTATTTATACTACAAAATGGCGTAGAATAGTGCATAAGTATGCGATTTGGGACGCAGCTTGTGTCTTATTACGTCTTACAGTGTGTTGCATTAATGCATGAGTAAGGCTTGGTTCAAACCAATCAGCGCGCTCTATTGTGCAACTTCATTAATATTCATTACTGTCACAGTGTTTAGACGACAGAGACGCCACGTTGTGTTGGCAAAACAAGCGTGAAGTGTTGCTTTTATAGTTTGCTGCAGTTAAGTTTTGTTTTCATTTTCTCTCTGTGAGAGCTCAGCTGGAGTCACGTGTGGATTAACAGTGTACGCGACGCTCGACAACAATAACTTACGTGTCTAAGGAGGATTATTGTTTACCTGAGAGCTGTTCTCATCTGCAAACGCTGAAATCCGGATACGCTTGTAGTCTTCTCTTCATAAAGACGCGGCTCTAGTTGCTGGTGATTGTCCTGTCTCTACAGATTTGGTAAGTGAGCGACCAGTGCTCTTTGTTTATTCAGTTTGTTCGTATCGAACTAAGTTAACTATTGCACAGAGTGTAAACATGTTAGCACTACAACCAAACTTTAACCTCATGTAGGGTTTTTACCGCATTTTGTAACCGGAATAACACAAGCGGCTTTCTGACACTACCTGCCGTGTGCATCTAAGTTTCCGGGAAATGCGGAGGTTTTTTTCTCTCATTCGCCGTGCGGTATCAAACATTGCATGAAAAATACACGCTTAGAGCAGTTCCTCCAATCAAATATAACGTGTGTCGAGAGGGGCATGAATGAATTCCCTGAATGAAAGAGCCAAACTGCAGTTAAAGTCCAACGTTTAATAATTTGGCAAATAATTCGACTACAGATGTCCATGTAGGTTAAACACCATCACTTTCTATTTTGACTGAAACTCGCGCGTGCCCAAATAGACACTCCCACACCCTCCCACTTTAGTTCCTCCGACACTCCCCCCTAAACAGAGCTGGACACGCCCACTTTTCTGACTTTTTCCAAAGTAGAGGTGTGAAAACACCCTGCTGAAACGAGGGGGTTTCATGGCCCTTTAAGTGTGCAACCCCACTTACCTAGATTGCCCATGAGTTGTAACAGTATATCGACATTGATCTCTCCTCTGGAGGCTGTTATCAGTCTCACACTATTTTTGTCTATTTTCTGAATGTTGTGATAACACCATGGTGGAGTTGTTCTGTTATTAATTCAGCAAACAGGATTGTAAATATAATGAGTTGTTGCTCTCTCTCATTCACTGTGCTCTGAGTTTACCAACTATGACGACTTCTGCTGCTGAGAAACCCACAAATGTGAAAAGGCTCAACTATACACTCGTGGAAGTTTTGGACCTGCTCTACAGTGATATACTCAGCTGTTTTCATTGATGATCCTCAGACAGTCCTTCTTGATGATCATCATAAGTTTATGGTTGTCCATCCAGTCTTTGAGGCTGAGGAAGTCTCTGAAGTGTAAAGGTACCCAGAGCGAACGCCGCACCTTCCACTCCTTCTGTATAATCTCCTGCCACTTCCTGAAATCAACGTCAACACAACCAATGAGCAACAAAACACAACTGACACCTACTATTTATACAGCTGAATGCAAAAATATACACCCTCCTGTGAATATTTCCCAAATGCTGTTTAATTTAGACCCAACTTCCTAGCCCATTCTGTGGAACCTAATCTGCGCTCAAGTATTTTTGAAGCCATATCAATATACAGATGAAGCTGAGAGGATGGTACATTTGAGAAGTGTTCAGATCTACTACAGGGTTCAACGCTAAGGATTTTTTATACGGGTCCAATCAGGCCATTGGTTGAGATTTTTACTTAACAAAATTTTCACTGGCCCCACCAAAAAAAAAAACTAAAAAGTTAATAGCTATTTCTTAGCCACATATTTTAAATAATGGCAAAATTATGCCTGTGAATCTAGAATTTAAACATTTTAAATATGTCAATAAATGAACAATGAGCAAAATTCTAGATTTTATGCAAATGAAAGAGCGGTATGAAAAATGTGCTGGTATTTTAATGCAATTGTAAATAATTTTTATAAAAATGGCTTGCCAAACTGACAACTGTTTTTTGTTTTAATTTTTTCAGTTTCTAAATTTTGTTCTAATGTAATTGTCTGCTTCTAATACTTTAGAAACAGACGTTTTCATTGTTTACAGCCTCATTGTTTAATTTTGCCGCCATGTTGCCATCTTTTCGCTGTACTGGTTGTACAGGTTACAAAAAAAAAAAAAACGTGCTCAACTTTACTGGCCGATAGGGGCCAGTAACAATCCTGTCTACTGTCCCGAGTGTCTTTCATGCTGGCCCTGGGCCACCGGGCAGTCTTTATTGTTGAGCCCTGTACTATGTGGGGATTTTCATTTGTGTGATTTCCTTATCTTTAAATTGTTCAAAACCTGAGTTTCTGTCTTCTCACACAAAGGAAGATATTCTGAAGAATGCTCGTAAAAACGCCATTGACTTTCATAGAATCTTTTTGTTCTTACTATGGAGGTCAATGGCAGCTTTTATCCAGCATTCTGCAGAATATCTTGTTTTGTGTTAAACACAAGAGAGAAACTCAATAAAAGTTGATCTTTATTTGAGTGTAAGTATACAGAGAGGAAACTTTTTTTGGTGTATTTCCCTTTACATAAATAAATAAATAAATAAATAAATAAATAAATAGTGTATTTTTTCCCCTTAAAGGTTTTGTGAAAATAAAAATGTATAGTTTTTAAGATGTTCGTTTTAAGGATTTACACCCACTGGCCACTTTATTAGGTACACCTGTGCAACTGCTCATTAACACACATTTCTAATCAGCCAATCACATGGCAGCAATTCTATGTATTTAGGCATGTAGACATGGTCAAGAGAATCTGCTGCAGTTCAAAGCGAGCATCAGAATGTGGAAGAAAGAGGATTTAAGTGACTTTCAGAGACAGAAACACAATTTTCTACATCTTGTTTATATACACTATGAACAGCAGCTATGCTAATTATTCTCTTTATTCTCCATTTCCACCTGGGGATACTCATGCCGAGGTTCTCAGATTATGCAGAGTCACTGATTGGACCCAAGACCAGCGAGGAGATGATCCCAAGGTTTCCATATCCGGGACCAGGCCGTATCCTGAGCTGCTGCTGCTGCACTGTTGGTCATGGGGGAGTGGAGAGCATGAGACTGATTCCAGTGACGCTCCAGGGACAGACGAGTCTTCGCTGAGGCCAGCTTCCAGCCTCCACCGCTGAGACTGCAGCTCTGCACCAGACGTTTGGCGGCGGAGAAATTAAAATGGTCGTGCCCAACTGAGTCTGGTTCTCTTAAGGTTTTTTTTCTTCACTCTCCTATTGACAAAGTTTTTTTTCCCTTTTCACTGTCGCCACTGCCTCGCATGGTTCAGGATCTGAAAAGCGGCACATCGATGAATTTGCTCTTCAGTGTTTGGACTCTCAATAATGACTTCAAACCACACTGAACTGAGCTAAACTGAACTGAACTTAAACACTAAAACTGAACTACCCTGATCCAGTTACTATGACCATTTCTGTGAAGCTGCTTTGACACAATCTACATTGTAAAAGCGCTATACAAATAAAGCTGAATTGAACTGAATTTAATTGAACTTTGAACGTGGCATGGTTGTTGGTGCCAGACGGGCTGTTCTGAGTATTTCAGAAACTGCTGATCTACTGGGATTTTCATGCACAACCATCTCTAGGGTTTACAGAGAATGGCCTGAAAAAGAGGAAATATCCAGTGAGCGGCAGTTCTGTGGGCGCAAATGCCTTGTTTAAGCTAGAGGAGAATGGCCAGACTGGTTCCAGCTGATAGAAAGGCAACAGTAACTCAAATAAGCACTCGTTACAACCGAGGTCTGCAGAAGAGCATCTCTGAACACAACACGTCCAACCTTGAGGCGGATGGGCTACAGCAGCAGAAGACCACACCGGGTGCCGCTCCTGTCAGCTAAGAACAGGAAACTGAGGCTACAATTCACACAGACTCACCAAAACTGGACAATAGAAGATTGGAGAAACGTTGCCTGCTCTGATGAGTCTCCATTTCTGCTGACACATTCAGATGATCGGCTCAGAATTTGACATCAACATCATGAAAGCATGGATCCATCCTGCCTTGTATCAACCATTCAGGCTGGTGGTGGTGGTGTAATGGTGTGGGGCAGATTTTCTTGGCACACTTTGGGCTCATTAGTACCAATTGAGCATGGTGTCAACACCACAGTCTACCTGAGTATTGCTGCTGACCATGTCCATCCCTTTATGAGCACAGTGTTTCCATCTTCTGATGGCTGCTTCCAGCAGGATAACACACCATGTCATAAAGCGTGAATCATCTCAGACTGGTTTCTTGAACATGACAATGAGTTCACTGTACTCAAATGGCCTCCACAGTCACCAGATCTCAATCCAATAGAGCAGCTTTGGCATATGGTGGAACGTGAGATTGGCATCATGGATGTGCAGCCGACAAATCTGCAGCAACTGCGTGATGCTATCATGTCAATATGGAGCAAAATCTCGGAGGAATATTTCCAGTTTCTTGCTGAATCTATGCCATGAAGGATTAAGGCAGTTCTGAAGGCAAAAGGGGGTCCAACCCGATACTAGTAAGGTGTACCTAATATAGTGGCCGGTGAGTGTATATATGCTTCAAAACATTAAGAAATTTACATGTAGGATATATAAACCTTGATATACATCCAAAGCTTACAGTTTGTCACTTTAGTCTAAATGGATTAATTTGACGTCACCTCATACTTCAGCTTCTCATCAAACCTTCTGACCAATCGAATGCGCTATAGTGTCTGACATGCCCCGCCCTTTTCTTATCATTAGCTTTTCATTTGATCTGCTTGAGCTCAACCACTCTCACTGGCAGAGCTGTGAGAAATACAAAACACTATTGACTGTTCTTTTAAAAAGGGGAGTGGCTACTCTAGGTCCCGCCCTCTCTTCGCGTTTCAGTTGAGATTACGTCAAACATCGAATAAAAATGCATATTTAAAAGCACTTCACCGGACTGTTAACAATGCCATTTTGACTCACTCGGACTTATTTTCCAGAATATTAAATGACATTAACAAAAACTTACTTCTTTCTAATTTTCTTCAAACATGTCAAAAGGCAGTCCCAAGCCCTAATATCAGTTTTCCAGCTGGAAAACTCCAGAAGGTCCATACAAACAGCGAGAGCTTCTTCAGTGTCACTCCTTTCCACTAGAAAAGCAAGCAGAAACACTTTTAAAGTCTCTAATTTGACACATTTCAGGCAGTGACAGTGACGAGTAATGCAGTAAACAACAACAACAACACATGCACCACAGACTACACAGAACATCCTCATAGACTGTGTAACCAATACCAATTCATTAATTCACTGATTTCCCTTCAGCTTAGTCTCCATTTCAGAGGTCGCCACAGTGGAATAAACCACCAACTATACCAGCATATGTTTTACACAGCGGATGCCCTTCCAGCGTACAGGGAAACACTCACACACACTCAAACACTAGGCCCAATTTAGTTCATCAATTCCCCTATAGCACATGTGTTTGGACTGTGGGGGAAACCGGAACACCCGGAAGAAACCCACGCCAACACAGGGAGAACATGCAAACTCCACACAGAAATGCCAAACCAGTGACCTTCTTGCTCTGAGGCGACAGTGCTAACCACTGAGCCACCGTGACACCCCCAATACCAGCTCACTTTGAGAAAAGATGGTTCACACTTATGCCGAGTTCAGACTGCATGATTTTCAAAGTAGTCGTGTCACAGATGTTTTCACACTGCATGACTATCTGGGCTAGCGTTTCGTCGCTGCTTTGTTTACACTGCAAGATGGATCGGCGACAGGGATTTTCACATTGCATGACTTTACTAAAGGAAGAATCGCCGGCCACTTTGTCAAAACTACGTCTCACAGCCAAAAACACGTCGTATATCTTTTGTTATTAACTACATAATGAGAAAGAAGCTTTTAATGGGGTAGAACATGTACATGTTTGCTCATCTGGGTTTAAAGGGAATTAGCCATTTCTCCTCAACGTTGATAATAAACTAATTTCTTTCTGTATGAAACGTCAAACAGACACGGTTGCTCCTGAGTCCTGTCAAACCTCCACTAGTTTTTCCTCCATTTCGTGGGTCCAAATAAACTGAAAAAGAGCTCTTTTAACTTCTCCCCCAGCCTCCCGCTGGCCTGCAGCAGGTATACACACACGCACTCACAAGTGAATGCCGCTCTCTCATTGGCTGTAGGCGATCGCTGATGTTATTTTCAGTCAAAACTCAATTCACACGGCATGACTTGAATCGCCGACAGCTCCAGATATTCAGCATGTCAAATATCTCGCAGGCATCGGCGACTCATCTGTGATTCTCTCAGATCGCGTCTTTGATCGTTCATACTGTGTGATTGTCACTCACGAGCACGAGCACAGATTTGCCTGTGATTTCAGGCATTTGTCGGCGATTTCTCAAAACCTGTCGGCGAGACAAAATCGGGGCTAAAATCACGCAGTCTGAACTAGGTATTAGGTCAGACTGGAATCTGTGTTACCCCTTTGTACTTGCAGTATCTTGCAAGAAAATGTTTTGTTTTGTTCCTCCCCAAAAGTTCCTTCGGTCAACATGGGGATGAATCAGATGATTCATGATTTTTCGGAAAATCTGGAATCCGCTCTGGGATTTTTTGTGGAAATGTATATTAAAAGACTGTAATTTCTGCTATTTTCATTCTACATACAAGACTTGAATTAGTGCAGGGTTTCTATAGACATCAAGTCAAATGTTAGACTTTTTAAGAGCCTTTTAAGACCATATTGAGTTAAATTTCAGACTTACACAAGGCAAAACGCAAACGATTTGTTTAATGGAGAATTAAAAACCTTAAAAAAACATTTGTTACGGTAGGGAAGATAATTAAACCATTTAAATAAGAAAATAGAGTTTATAAATAAACATTTCTTAACTTTTATTGAAATATATTGCTAGGTTTTGGGTGGGTGTTGGGCCAATTGGGTATAGCTTTGTGTGGAGTTTGCATGTTCTCCCCATGGTTATGTGGGTTTCCTCAGGGTGCTCTGGTTTCCCCCACAGTCCAAACACATACGCTATAGGTGAACTGAGTAAGCTAAATTGGCCTTAGTGTATGTGTGTGAATGCAAGAGTGTATGGGTGCTTCCCAAAGATGGGTTGCAGCTGAAAGGGCATCCACTGTGTAAAACGTATGCTGGATAAGTTGGCGGTTCATTCCGCTGTGGAGACCCCTGATTAATCAAGGGACTAAGCTGAAAAAAATGAATAAATGAATGAATAATAATAATAATAATAAACCAAATAATACAAACTTATGTTAGGACAACAAGAAGGAATTAAGCTAACCAAACAGTTTTTACACATTTATGTGAATTAAACATAAAACAATGAACTTGTCACAAAAACCTCTAGAATTGTGTTGATGCAGCAAATTTTAAATAAGTAGTTTGAACAAACAGCAAACATCTTTTTTTTGACTGTATACCATTGTTTTATCATAGAACATTTTTAAATACATGTAAAAACATTATTATAATTCAATATTTTTATCAATTCAGTTTCTAATTTGTATCTATCTGTCACTTCCATCCATACATCAAAAAGATTTAAAATGCTAAATATATGTATATTTGGAAATTATTTAATTATTGGAGATTTTTTAGGTTGCTTAAATTCTATACAAGTTATTGTTTTAATTAAACTAATCAAGCAATTTATTTAAATTTGTTTTAAGATTGCTGATGTTCACAGTAGGTAATGGGATGCCATGGTTCTCAATATTAAACCGTACGGTACGACCTCCACGGTTCAATACGCGCTTGTGAATTGCAGTTTTCTCGGTTTTGCGCTTAAATAATTTATGTGCATTTTATATCTCCCCGAATTGACTGTGTGTGCCTGTAAATCCATTAGCTGAGATGAGGAAACTGTAAAGTTGAATAAACACGACGTTTATTTAGTAAGCACACTTTATTTCGTTCATTCCCTCCTCGCACACACACGAGACATCTTCAACTGAACTTTTTCCCTCATCAACCCCGCCCCTGCGCGCCCCTGCGCGCTTTCTCATTTGTAACCCGGATAACCTTCTTAGAGGTCAACAAAGTAGAGAGATAACAACATGTTAACAGAAACTCCTCCTGGCGAGTAAATATCCAATCACTATGCTCTAAAGTTAGGGGGCGCTTGACCATTATCCCACACTTTAACATGGCGAGCAGCGGTGAAGTGAGGCAATAGTACGAGGAAGCGCCGGCGAAGTGATGAAACAGTACGAGGAAGCGCCGGCATCTTTCAAATCTGTGGTGTGAGGACATTTCGGTTTTGCCGGTAAGTATAATGCCAATAAAAACGATGAACAAAAAATAAATGTGCAAGCATTGTTTTACACGTATAACCATGACTGCACATCTGCAGCGCCATCACCCAGTAATATCACTGTCTAAAGGAAGGACAGCAGAGAAGGTAATAAAGTCTAAACAGCAACAATCCCTCGCTGAATCTTTCAGCAAACAAACCCAACTGGTTCTGAGAGACACATAAAATAACAAAGGCAGTGCGGGTGTTTATGGCTAAAGATTTGCAGCCGTTTTCGGTGATTGGAGATGTGGGCTTCTGTCATCTTATAAAAGCACTCGATCCGCGTTACAGACTACAGTCTCGCAGTTTTTCAGCACCGAGATAGTTAAGAGGGGTTGTTGTTGCGCGCGTGCTGAAGAGCGGTGTTGTCGCCGCGCGCGTTCTGATCAGCTGTGTTGTCGCGCGCGTCCTCAAGAGCGGTGTTGTCGCGCGCCTACTGAAGGGCGGGACCGAAGGTGTGTCGCGTCGCGGGGGCACTTTTGATCATTTTGGAAGGGCACTTTCTATCCAAGACTAAAAAGGGCATGTGCACCGCCCCTAAGGGGGGCGCCAGAGTTCACAGGGGGGGCGCGGGAGAGGATAAGTATTGAGGTAGAAAAAGGCATAAAAATGCTCCACTATTATAAAGGGCTTTGCAATTAATCGAAAATACGATTTAGATTTCGGTTTCAAACGATTATAAAAAAGCATTAATCGAGATAAATGATTATTGCATCATATTTTGCCACGTTCCAGTTGTACACGTGTTGCTCTTAACAATTTATGTCTAATAATAATTTTCCATTACCTTTTAAAGAATTTAATGCTGTGCAAAAAGCAATTCCGTTAGGCCTAATTCAACTTATAAAATCACATTTAATGTTTAATGAAAATGTTATTAAAGAACCAGAGCTGATTTTAAATGGAATTAGTCTATTTGACAACAAATGTAATAATAAATATATTCGACAAATTTTTCAAAATAAAAAATATAATGTTCCTAAAGGCAAATTTTACTGGGCATCCTTCCTTGACACAACAGACTGGAAAAAAGCCTGGCTATTACCTCATAAGTACTGCATTTCCAATAAAACAAAAGAGGTTCATTTCAAAATTCTTCATAAAATATACCCAGTAAACGGTACTTTGGCTAAGTATTTGGAGATTGACAGTTTATGCACATTTTGTAAGAGTGAAGACGAAACGCTGATTCACATATTTTTTCAATGTGAAAGTACAAAAAACTTTTGGAAAAACTTATATCTCCATATAGGTAACCACATTGCTTCTTCCAGACCCTTTCATCTTCAGGATGTCGTTTGTTATTATGGAGGTGGGGCTGATATATCAGAGAATTACATTATTGACTTTTTTATTTTGTATGGAAAATATTTTATCCATAAACAAAAATTCTCCTGTTCGCAGCCTTCTTTTTCACATTTTTTAATAGAAATTGGTGTTTTTATTAAATCTCTTAGATTAGTTAATAATAAGAAAAGTGATAGATTTTTAGTTCTTTATGATAAATATTTTGGAAACAGCACGGTTACATAAGTCCTCCTTTCCTCTTGCTGTATTTGTGTTATGTATGTTTAATTTTATTTATTTATTTTTTTTTTCTCCCTTTTGTTTCTTTTTTTATTTAATTTTTAAAGTTTATATTGTTTATCCTGATCTGTTATTGTCATTGTGTTCTTTTGTGTAAATTGTTGAATTTTGTATGTTTGTTATTGAGGTCAATAAAAAAAAAAAAAAACACGTGTTGCTCTTAAAAGCGCGAAAGAGCTTATGTGTGTGTGCAGCACGATCACGCAGTCAGAAGCATGCGGCCGGTCAGCATTCACTCTCATTCGCACACTGAGACGAGCAGAGGAGCGCAGACATCTAAAGTCATCTTAACGTGAACGCTTTAATGGTCAAATAGGTGTCAAAACGCGGTGTTTAGTGATTATTCATATTAACCCTCATTTGTGTAATAAACAAACGAGTTGAGGATCAAAAGACGTGAAAGAGAAACCATTAAAGAGACAGCGAGAAATATTCCTTCTGCCGCCTGTTTTTATCATTATTAAACAAACATAACAAGAAAACCCTCGCTGCTCTTGACTGAAGGACTGCTGTAGCTTAAGTGTTTTTCTTACAGTGAAGATGCTTAAAGCACAGTTTGTTTCATATTTTTGTTCTATTGTATTTATTTCTCTTTCCTTTGCAGGGTGGAAAATAACTGTATGTATACAGTTGAAGTCAGAATTATTAGCCCTCTTGTATATTAGCAAACCTTTTCCTGCCCAATTTCTGTTTCATGGAAAGAATATTTTATTAACTTATTTCTGAACATAATAGTTTTGATATCTCATTTCTAATTACTGATTTCTTTTTGTCTTTGCTATAATGACTGCACATAATATTTTACTAGATATTTTTCAAAATACAAGCATTCAGATTAAAGTGCAGTTCAAAGGCTTAATTAGAGTAATAAGGCAAGTCATTATAACGGTAGTTTATTCTGCAGACAATCAAAAATAATATTGACTTTAAATTGGTTTCAAAATATTTAAACCTTTCTTTACTCAAGCTAAAATAAAACAAATAGAAGAAAAAATATTATAGGAAATACTGTTAAATTTCCTTGCTCTGTTAAACATAATTTGGGAAATATTTATAAAAAAAAAAAAAAATCTCAGGAGCGCTAATAATTTTGACTTTAACTGGCAATGGTTTTGAATAATCGTGATTACAATTATGACCAAAATAATCGTGATTATGATTTTTCCCAAAATCGAGCAGCCCTACTATTATAAATGTATTTTTAAGTACCAAAAAAAAAATTTAAACACATACTTAAAATTCCAACATAATAGTGAAAATAATTAAAATAAATAACTTTAAATAATTATTTAAATTTTGCTCACTCGCGCAATCTGCTTGTCAACGTGTCGTAAAGGCAAAATCAAAACAAAAATGGCAGACAAACGTAAATGCAGTGATTCTTCAGAGGCGAAGAAAAAGATTAGACAGTATGACAAAGCCTACCTAAATTTTAGTTTTATTGAAGGCCAAGACAAGTTAAAACTGATTAATTTATATTTTCTATACATATTATATATTAATATTACACAAACACACACACACACACACACACACACATATATATACACAGTACATATGTGTGTGCGTGCGTGTGTATTTATATGGTGGGGGGCTCCAATGTTTGTATATGTTCATGGGGGGGGGCCTCAAAGAAAAAGGTTGGGAACCACTGGCTTATAACAACATATCAGTGTGCTAAAAGCAATTAAGCAGTGTGTGTTTTCTGTACGTACATGTATCCAGCAGGAGATTGCAGAGCTCCAGCATCAGCTCATGACTCGGGACTAAAGAGTGCAGAATCTGAACAGCAGGAAAAGCAGAATAAATGAATCCTCCAATGAGAAACTCCACATTTATTCTCCAGCTGAATCTTTCATACCCTCAATGTGCTGATGAGCTTTTCCCTTGGAGCGTCGTGTCTCTTCAGGAACTGGTACAGATAAACATGAGCGTTTGGGTTCGATGGAAACTCCTTGTTGTATGCGTAATTCTCCAAAGCCTGCAGAGCGCTCTCCTCCTGCTTATAAAACTCCAACATCTGCACACAAACATGTTAGAAAAGCTTAGTTAAGTGAGGAATAACGGATTGAATTACTGTAAAACATTGCACACCTGAGGAATAATGATCACTCCGCTTGACTGAATCAACTAGTTTCCAATAATTCAACAGATCAGAGTCAATTATTCTGCTTATATAAAACTCCCCACAGCTAAATCCACTGTTCAGATTTAGTATTCGAGATGTTATTTGTCAGGTTTTTGTCCTCAGACTGTTCCTGTGTCTAGCACTAGATTCTTCCACATTTCCCTCCAAAGTCTTCTGTTGTGTTTGATGTGATTTCTGACTGTTGTAGCTGTGAAATAACTCAAATTAGTGTAGTGATATGGAGCTGTAATGCACGCTAAACCTGCCGGAACTACTTTATCTGTGCACAGGGTTCCTGCATATATCAATGTCAAATTTAAGGCTTTTTAAGACCTATATCGAAATATCAAAAACACGCCAGAGAAAATGTAAAATTACAAAATTAGTGGTAAAATAAATGTATTTATATTGAACAGTACTAAAGATAGGTTAGATGCACCAATAAAATATAGAAAAAAACAAACAAACATCTTCATGCTGATTTATACTTTCACCTGGCACCGCATCACACACCTCACGAAATGGACGAGGCTTTACTTGACACGTTCGCTATTGAGATATTTTTTTAAATGACAGGGGGCGGTCAAAAGAAACACAGTAAAATCAGACGAATAAAAAGAGAATCAATAATATCATTGAAGATGTTTTTTTTGGGGGCCTCTTATTTTGTTTTAACAAACCTATCTCTCAGGTTTTTTCAAACTTTTACAAAAACTTTCTTCCTTTCCCACTTCTGTTGCAATTTCAAGCAAAGAATTATTGATCATCTAGTACGTTCTCCCTATGATCACGCTTGGATGGATCATAAAGATGTCGGTGCAGATATACCTGTTTCTCTTCAGAGTGTTTCATATTCAACTCAAATCAAATGAGGCGCCACGTGAACTGTTCACTGGAGTTTTAAAAAATTCTATTAGCTCCGTTAAGGCGTTATTTCACTGACAAATGTCGTGAGCGCATTATTACAAGTCAAGAGTGCATTCAAGTAATTCGAGCGAGCGAATCTCTTTGCTCGTGCACCGATTTCCTCTGTTTGTGAAATTTTCTCACTCTCAAATACGCACTGCTCTCGCACAAATGTTCTTGCGCAAAAATGTGGCGCGCACCCACAGCGAACCTCCACAAACACAGCGATGATGAGTTTAAAAACAGAAAGCTGATTGGCTATTGCATGTTGATCTCATTTGTAGTTGTAATACCGCAAATTACAATTGGACTATTGAAATAAAGAACTACAACACCACATAAACCTAGCAACAACAAAAAAGAAAAACTTAAAAGAGCATTAGATATAGCATTACATGGACATCAGAAAATAAGACCTGTGCCAAAATATTTAAGACCTAGAACAGCGAATTTAAGACTTTTTAAAGCCTTAAATTTCGATTTTTTAATTTTAGACCTTGCGGAAACCCTGTGTGTATTTATCTGAACATAACCAAACACATTTGAATGCTCATCCGCCGATGCTAGTTTGTTTTGTTTTTGTTTATCTGTTGATTTATGTATGGTTAATTCATACGATTACTTAATGTTGTTTTCATTAAGGTATTAACATTATTTCTAGGGATGCACCGAATATTCGGCCACTAAAAGATTATTATCACCGAAACAACGCGGTCGAAACAGTATGTTGTGATGACGCAATCAGAAACCGCGGCCTGTGCTGTGTATGTCTAATGCAGGATATCTGCGATGTGTCTATTTAATCTATTCAGATGATCTGCACTTCATTGCACAGGTGCTAGATTTGCATAAATTGATTCGCTAGAGCTCTTTATCTCTCACATGGTCGCCCACTGAAGCTGAGCAGGGCTGCGCCTGGTCAATACATCAATGGGAGACCACTGCTGGTCTCACTTACACCACTTCCGACAAAAACCTAGCTTTTCCATAGATGTACGAACACTGGAGTGTTTTAAAGCCGTGATTCATCAGCGGATCACTCGTATGTCAGCTCATAGACAAACCAGCTGATCGACATGACTTTAAAATGCTCCAGTGTCTCTGCATCTGTGGTTACACTCAGTGAACAGCGTTGAGTTCGGTGAACTGATGAGCTTCACAGCCAGTCATTTCTGTTGAGCATGTGAACACAATGGCAAGTTAGCCAACTCTCAGAAACTCTGCTTAGACCAGGGGTGTCCAAACTCGGTCCTGGAGGGTGGGTGTCCTGCATATTTTAGTTCCAACCCCAATTAAACACACCTAAGCCAGCTAATCAAGCTCTTTCTAGGTGTACTAGAAACTTCCAGGCAGGCGTGTTAAAGGAAGTTGTAGCTAAACTGTGCGGGAAACCGGCCCTCCAGGACCGAGTTTGGACACCCCTGGCTTAGACCCAAGCCATTCTTGGAATAAAGTTTGAGAACCACTGCTATAGAGATACAGGAGATGTTTTTTTCATTAAAAAAAAAAAAAAAAGGGTAAGTTCTCACATTAACGTAGCTCAGCACAAACGGGTCCCAGATTCCAGGCAGACTGATGATGTCCTTCAGAGTCACTGACGCCTGTCTGAAGTAACTGTGCATCTCATGATTACTGCTCAGCTCCTCTGACACACAAAACATGCACAACAACAAAATCAACTCACTGTACAGCAGGGGTGGCCAACCCTGTTCCTGGAGATCTACCTTCCTGCAGATTTCAGTTGCAACCCTTATCAAACACACCTGCCTGTAATTATCAAGTGGATTTCAGGTCCTAATTAATTGGTTCAGGTGGGTTTGATCAGGGTAGGAGCTAAACTGTACAGGAAGGTAGATCTCCAGGAACAGGATTGAGCACCCCTGCTTTACAGACATTTCATATGACACAACAAAAAGATTAACGGGGACCTATTTTTACAAGATGTAAAATAAGTCTCTGATGTTCCTAGAGTGTGCGTGTGTGAACTTTTAGCTCGAAATACCACACAGATAATGTTTTCTAACTCTCTGGAACTGCCCTTTTTAGGCTTTGATCCAAAGTTTGGCGTTTTGAACTACAGCGTAATTGAAAAGGAAGCTCTAGCCCTGTTACTGGCACTTCAACATTTTGAAGTTTATTTGGGAAACAATCCTCAGTCCATTATCGTGTACATTAGGCTTGGGCGGTATTTCGGTATTATGGTATACCGCGGGATCTAAAAATAGCAACGGTGTCAGTTTCAATACCGTTATACCGTCATAAAATATTAAATATCCTTTATTTAATGCCTACAAAAACGTATGTGTGGTTGCCATCACGGGACAGTGTGGAGGAGAGAGAGAGAGGAAGAGGGAGAGGGAGGGGGAGAGGGAGAGGTGACGTGACGTGTCGCGCTTCAAAGTGTCCTGCAGTTTGGCAGTTTCGACTGAACAGAAGGGAGACGTAGTTAATATGAACGAGAGGTCTGCATTAGAGATGAAGATCTTTGCCCGAACCCGGCGAGACCCGAAAAAATCCAAATCCCTGCATTAAAATCCATCCCTGCAAAGGTGAAACAAATGATGTAGTAGTAAAAAAAGCGAATTATTACGGCGGTCAAGCCAGTCACTAGCTCAGAAAGAGCGCATTCCAGCCGCAGGTATTTCGCGGTCGCTCATACACTGCGTATTACGGTAGAGCCCTAAACCGCAAGCTGACAGATAAAAAGACGAGGCCTCTCGCTACAATGAAACTACAGTCATGGAAAATTAAATGGATGTTCCTGACTGGTAGAAGATGAACAAACAATCCTACCCAAAACTTGCAAAATCAGCCAGATCAGAACTCTGCATCTCGACCTGTAGCAGCAGGAAAGGGTGTTCAGCTGCTGGACCCCGTGAGCGCAGGACTGCGCTAAAGCCAGTGGATTTAAAAATGTTCCTCCACAAACACACGTAGCCTAATCTTGGTGAGTAAAGGGTTTTTCAATTATAAATAAATATTAATTAAACCATATAATCATAATGTAGACAGAGTATACAGGCTAATGGTGGCATTATTCTTTTATTATTCAGCTTCACCGCCGCCTTAATGCCAGATTGTGAAGAGAAGTTGAGAAACAAACCTTGCAGAGCCTTTATCTTAATTTCGTTATTGCCAAAATACCCGTCATCATTTAGAGTTTATTTTAATTTGATTTGTTAAGAAAGATTTTTTTACATTTGTGTGTTGGCCAATTTAAAGGCTAAGTGCATCTACCTAGACCTATAGAGTGCTGAGATGTTACGATGTTACAGAGGACTTACTTTAGCTATTTCTTTGTTCCAAATTTCAAGTGGCCTATAGCCTAGTCTACGTTTGTTACGAATAAATGATGTTAAAACATATAAATGACTCATTCTTTAAAAAATGCATTAGAGCTGTGTGCATGAGCACATTTGAATATTGTCGGGCTGTAAATGGGTTCGGGCTTTATAAAGCTGTCAATCAAAATGTACCTGTCGGACTCGGGACCTATCGGGTATAATTTTTATGGCCCGATTACAGCTCTGCATTCCCGCTGCAGTACCGCGGGAGCCGGCCAGATTTCTTATGGTGTGGGAGTAAATTTCTGAATAAATCGCGGGAGAGATGTGCGACCATAACCCTTTGGTGTTCCTTTCTCGCATGTCCGGTTCTAACCAACGCTTATTACGGTGGGCCCTTACCATCCAAGAGTACAACCTGGACATTCAGCACAAGAGGGGGAGTGAAAATGTTACGGCTGATGCTCTTTCTAGAGTGTAACTGTGGGGTTCATTTCTGACCCAGGTACCTTAAGCAATGCGATAAGGTAAAACAATCTTGATTACAAACCTTGATTTGTATTCTTAGTGGTGGGGGTGTTACATCCCTTGGATGTATTTATTATTATTATTATTGTTTATTTATGTGTTTACTGCCCATTGGGAGTGGTTATGTTGTGTGTTTCTCTTTTACTTTCACTGTGTGTCTCTGCCTGCTCACTAGGTAGAGTTGATTGGGCCCAGGTGGTGCTCATCATTGGAGCGTGCTGCAGTAATGCGCTGCTACAAAAGAGCAGTGTGTCTCAACCCACGGAGAGGTTCACTTCTCCCCTGCTCCAGACTCGTGATTGTTGTGGTATAGATCTGGTGGGTTATAGAAAGGAGTTTCTATAACCCACACACATGACATGATGGAAACTAATGACTGACAGGGGTGAGACACAGGTGAAACTGATGAACATTAACAAATGGCGGGAACATGATGAAAACAAACACACATGGAGAATAAAAGCATGAGTTAATACTTCACACTAGAGGATTTTAAGCCTGATTTGAGCCCGATTTGGAAGTTAACGAGCTCGCCGACAGATCAGGCTGTGATCGGGAAGAAATCTGCGGGTGCACGGTGCTCGCCTCTCTTTATGTGTGAACTAATGAACAACGCATCAACGAGGCTCGCTGACGCGTCGCCGACACCTCGCAGACGGAAATCCAACATTCAGCATGCTGAATATTCCAGAGCAGTCGGCCGACTCAACCCCACGTGTGGTCAGATGTAGTGACGAGTTGCAGCCAATGAGAGAGCAGATCAGCATGAGCTCAACAGAAACATCTGTGATTGGTCAGAATGGGCATCAACGCACTCGCTTAACATATACATTAAAAGTAGAATATATTAATATTATTAATATTAATATTATTATTATATTAATATTGGAAATAGAATTCTGTAACTATTAGAATTACCATACTATTGAGATATTAAAATTAAGCTTTGAATGTCTGGCATCATATTTAATGACACCATTACCCTAAAAATATAATCTTTTTTTGGTAATACAGCCTATAAATATGTAGTTAAGATACTAGAACACGCAAAGGTCTTGGCTTTCATTTTCACTTTCAAACAGGAGCTATTTAACAGCACAGAATATGCTGTTTTGAAAGATATCTGAAGTAAATTGATGTTTTTGCCATCAGAAAGTTTTGTTTATGTTAGCAGGAAGTTGCTAGGCAAAAAATGCACACATATTTAAAGTCACAGCGAAAAGTATCAGACATGCATGCAGTCATTTTGACCAATATGGTAATTTAAGGCAGAAATGCTCAGTTCTTTACTGTTTTGTAATAAAAAAAAAAACAATGTCAGAAAGAAAAACACTGATAGTTAGAAAACGGCAGGGTGTTATAGATATGTTAGTTTTATTTCAAAGAGTTATACAATTACAAAAATTAAAAACTCTCTGTGTATCTATCCACTCGAACCTTGCAGATGAGTGATTAATCCTCTGATAAATCAGCTGATTTGACGATGTTTTTAAATGCTTTCTCCAAAGCTTGAAACGCTGTCAGTGATGTAATCGGCACACAAGCAGCCAATAGTGTTCAGCTTTTTCTGACGACTCCTCCCTAAAAATTTCATTGGCTGTGGTTTGGTAGCTTGAATGAGCTGTTGGGGAATGAGATGTTGTCAGATCATGTAGTGTGTGACCCCCCTCTTGTGGATCATTCACAGAGTGTCGCGTAGTGTGAACACCACAGAGATTAAGACACAAAGTCAAGTCATGTAGTGTGAACGGCACAGCGATCTGCTGATGTTTAAAATCCTGTAGTGTGAACTAGGCTTTAAGATCACATGACGAATACATGGAACACAGCAGACTGAAAACAGAGCAAACATTATCTTTGTGAAAAAACTGAGTTGTGACATCGCTTTCCCCCTCTGATGACACGTACAAAGGCAGAATGTCAATTGAAGTGTTCCTGCAGACTATTTATCAAGTGTGATTATAAAAAACAGAATTAGAGGCTGGCTATATTCACACACTGGTGCCACACAACTGCATTTAAACAGCATATAGAAGACATTTTTCCATAATAGGTCCCCTTTAATATTATAATATTATAATATTATATTTATATAGCAGTATCTTAAAGGGCCATGAAACCCCCTTGTTTCAGCAGGGTGTTTTCACACCTCTACTTTGGAAAAAGTCAGAAAAGTGGGCGTGTCCAGCTCTGTTTAGGGGGGAGTGTCGGAGGAAGAAAAGCGGCTTGGTGTGGGAGTGTCTATTTGGGCGCGCTGAATTTCAGAGTCAAAACACACACACACACAGCGGACAATGTGACTGTGTTTACATGGACATCTGTAGTCGAATTATTTGCCAGATTATTAAATGGTGGACTTTAACTGCAGTTTGGCTCTTTCATTCAGGGAATTCATTCATGTCCCTCCCGACAAACGTGATATTTGATTCGAGGAACTGCTCTAAGCGTGTATTTTTCATGCAATGTTTGATACCGCACGGCGAATGAGAGAAAAAAACTCAGCATTTCCCGGAAAACTTAGATGCACACGGCAGGTAGCGTCAGAAAGCCGCGTGTGTTATTCCTGTCACAAAATCCAACACGAGGTTATAGTTTGGTTTTAACTGTTAGTGCTAACTTGTTTACACTCAATAGTTTGTTGGATACGAATAAAATACGAACTGAATAAACAAAGAGCACTGGTCGCTCACTTACCAAATCTGTAGAGACAGGACAATCACCAGCAACTAGAGCCGCGTCTTTATTAAGAGGAGACTACAAGCGAATCCGGATCTCAGCGTTTGCAGATGAGAACAGCTCTCAGGTAAACAATAATCCTCCTTGGACACGTAAGTTATTGTTGTCGCGCGTCGCGTACACTGTTAATCCACACGTGACTCCAGCTGAGCTCTCACAGAGAGAAAATGAAAACGAAACTTAACGGCAGCAAACTATAAAAGCAACACTTCACGCTTGTTTTGCCAATACAACGTGGCGTCTTTGCTGTCTACATTGTGACAGTAATGAATATTAATGAAGTTGCACAATAGAGCGCGCTGATTGGTTTGAACCAAGCCTTACTCATGCATTAATGCATCACACTGTAAGACGTAATAAGACTCACTCTGGCACAGACGTCCAGTCTGCACGCTGGAATACACGCTATTATGTCATGACCGTGACGCAGCTTCAAAAATTCGTTTCAAACCGGAAGTACAAATTTGCTTGGAATAACGCAAAAACAACCAATTTACACTTTTTAGTGAAATATAGGTGTCCTAATAGTGTTTTTAGCAGTGTGGGACACATATACGACTGTCAACAGCTCAAAACATGTGTTTTGGTGTTTCGTGACCCTTTAAGTTTGAATGCACAACAGGACACTTTATGCTAGATTTTCTAATGTCAGTGTATTAAATGTTACCGTTTTCAGACACAGAGGACTTCTTCTCGTTCCAGATCAAGTAATCCAGTAAGCCGCAGTAGGCTGTGATCAGCGTTTTGCTCAGTGATTGAGATCGGGATACCCTTCCATATCTCCAGCTCTCTGCGATGGAAAGCTGCCGTTTGGCTTCATCCATCTGTCCGTTCAGCAGGAGATGATAGCAGTGCTCCAGACTAATCTACAACAATCACAAGTAAACGAATCACATGCTGATAATGATGCAGACTGGGGCGCTCTGCTATTGGAAATACATGCTAGACACTGAATGCAGAGTAAATATGGAAAGTTTGAGAGGTTTAATAGCACGCACCTTTGAGAAGTTGAGGACCCCGACGTTCTTCAGCTGTTCATATAAAGCGTTGAAATCTTCATTGCTAGTGTTTGGGAGATGATGCAGGATTTCTGTGCCCAATCTCCACAAGATCTGATGGACACAATCAATACACACCATTGAAACACGCTGCGTATGCACAGCAAATTCATCAGAGTTAAATTCTTGGTGTTGAAGCATTTCAGAGTGAAGTGTTGACGTTAAAGAGTTAGATTTTGATAAATGAATATAATAAGAGTTAGAATTGATTTTATTCAGTGCGAAATCAAGGAGTTATCTTTTCAACACTTGGTGGTGTTATTTCCAACATCCGGGAATTCATGCGGCCCCAGTCACTGAAGAATTTTCCAGACGCCATTTTCCATCTGATGTTGAGAACAGCAACTGGTCAGTCAAACTACCTAAATGTTGGTATTTTACTGACTTTCTTTAAGGAAATACAGTTGTAAACATATTGTTAAGTTAATAACTTTAGAATGGAGTGACAATTTTAAACTTCTGCGGTTCATTCATGGTCGTTTGTGTATCTAGCTTAACTGCATTACTATTGACTTCTTTTCAAGAATGTTTTTATATGCTCACGCATACATAGTGCAAAAAAACATCAAATGTACATCTTCAACACATTTCTGTCATGCTTAATGCCATTTTGTGCGTTGTTACCCATCTGTAAAATAAAATCGACACTTCTCCTTTAATTCGAAGCAAACTAGCGAGGGAATCCCCGGAGCAGCCTAACGTTAGCCTACTCTGTCCGGATGCTAACGGCAACACAGGACGGTTTCCATAAGCTCTGGAGAGTTTCTGAAACATATCTGGTGAGTAAATGAACATATGTACTTGTATATTACTTGTAAAAGGCTTCCTGACTAAAACATATGATTGTTTGTTATTTGTGTACGTTAATTTGGTTATTTTAAACACTGCGGCCCTTTTAAACGGGTTCATTCGTGGTCGTCCATATACCGTTAGTCCATAGACTCGCGTGATAACGTACGCTTGAATTATATTAAGTGTTGACAACCATTAACCGTTGGAATGTTAACATTAATGTCTTTAAATGACCGCGTTTGCACTTTCTCAGACATTTAACGTTACAGAAGTCTCCGGAAAGTTGCGGGACTAATGTTAACGTTATCCAGAAAAATGCAGAGACTCCCAGATGCCCAAGTAGATGCCCGCAAATGAATGATAATCTCCCGGAAATCGCGCGTCTCCCGCCCGGTCATTAAACACTTTGCACACCCCTCTCCACCGCATCCCTCCCAGCTCTTCAGGTACTTCGCGCGTAAGTCACCCCCACCGCTCTTTAGGTACTTCGCGCGCAACTCATCCCATTGCTCTTCAGGTACTCATCTCTTCCGCCACCTCCCGCAAATCAACTCTGTATCCCCCGAAAATGACTTTTCCCAACTCGGGATGTCTGACGTTAGTAAGCAGTGTTGGAAAGGTTACTTTGAAAATGTAATAGATTACAGATTACAAATTACCCTATTTAAAATGTAATAAGTTACTGTAATTTTCGATTACTTTATAAAAGTAAAGTAACTAAATACATTTGATTACTTTTTGATTACTTTTAAGTTTTTAATAAACATTTTCAACTAAATAATTTTCAAGCATTTATACAGAGCAGGTGTGAGCTTACAGTAGCTCTGTTTACTGTTAAAATCTCAAAAGCTTTCATCACTTAAATAAAATTAATTTAATTTATTTAAATTTAAAGTAGAGCCACCACAAAACCAGACCTTATCACAAAAACATGTTTACTGTTGTTACAAAATCACAATGTTAGTTAGTTGTGCAGGTGATTCATGTGTCATTTGCAATAAAAAAAAATACATCTAATTTTTGCTAATTTTTTAAATCGAAGCCACTTAAATCCAAATCAATCACATCTTAGTGATCAATAAAACTGCCAATGAAACATATGAGGCAGAACTGTTCATTTCAATTATTTACTGTAAATAATATGCTGTACCAAACAGGAAAACATTATAGTACATAACAGCAAAAACAAAAAAATCCAATAAAACCAGGTGTTACACATTTTAAACAGTATTGATCCGTGATCGTTAAATGTAGCTTGTGTGGACACTACTGCACTAATAACATAGCTTCACGACTGTGAAAAGGTATTTGATTTTTTTAGCAAAGCTACCGTCACGCTACTGAGAAATGTAGTTCAGCTAGCTACACTGTTAATGTTATAACCTCACTTTGGCCAGAGGAGTCTGCTGGTGCCCTGAAATTCACAAATCGATAACTTTGTGAGTCATAATATATCATGGGAAATGAAAGAGTCTGTTTTTATTTCTGTACACTCAAGATAACGACAAAAAAACGGCTGTTTTATAAAACAGCGAAAGGCTTCCATAGCTGCAGATACTTCCTCATGCTTTTCAATGGCAAAGAGGATTAGATGCGGTGCGCCCATGACCATTAATTTGATTTAACAGTAGGGGGGACAATAAATATAACATTTCTTATGATTAATTTTTTAAAGATTTTTTGAAGGGGACACAAATAATACAGCTGAATTGTACTTCTAAAGATATGTCCCCACAGTTAAAAATGGTTTTATTGTTTATATTACAGCATGGAGACTACATTATAGTTATTTTCAAAGTTTTTCTCAGGTTCAATGACAGCAAATTTTTCTTGAAAACTATTTATTGCATTGTTTGTTGTGTTTACAGTCATCAGACTGACTCCTGAAGCCGAATAAATGCAGGAAAAGATGTTTTCCAAACTCATATAAACTAACTAGTTTACATTACACTTGTTAAATTGAGAGATCATATTGTAAATCGGTGAGCCTGTGAGGTTCATCTGCTAAACAGCCACAACTCAGAAAACATAAAAAAGAATTTGTTCACCCCTAAAGGAATTGTCATTATCCCTTCAGTAAAGCACAACACCCTTACCTGACACTGTACATCTGACTGAACCTGCTCTGCCTGTTCCTCAATCATTTCTTTCTCCTTTGCCTGTGATTGATAATGTGACATTAGTATTTTCATAAGCACTCATTCTGAAAGCCAAATTGCTTAATATGTGAACTTTTTGTACTTGGAGTTTAGCTGCACTGAAAAATAATCTTATGTCCATTTTCCTTTTCTGTCATTTTATCGTTGAGGTAAAGTTGGTTTCATATTCGCAAATTCAGTCTCTCATTAATAATATAACTTCAGAAGAGTACTCATTAGAAATTCTATATAGTAAAATTATATTAGCTGTCAACAACCAAAGTACAGCATTGTTCACATTCAGTTAATAGTGCTAATATTATATTGTTTACCTAAAGGTTCTATAAAGATGTTGCAATTGATACAAAATACAGCAGCCAGAGTTTTAATGAAATTGAAGACACGAGTACATATCACAGCAGCATTAATAGAATAAATTTTAAGATTATTTTATTAGTTTATAAGGCACTACACAACATGACACCTTCTTACTTTACTGACTGATTACCAAAATATAATCCAAACCGTTTGCTACGCTCTTCTAGCGCTCGACTTTTAGAACTTCACTCTGTAAATCTGATGCGATCTGGCGGCACTTCTTTTAGTCACTATGCTGCAAAATCTTGGAATTGTTTCCCAAATTTAGTAAAAGAATCCCCAGGAATTGATGTTTTTAAAAAGCTTGTTAAGACGCACCTTTTTAAAATTGCGTATGAAAATAACAGTTTGTGAAGTTTATGCAATTTATGTACATTGTGTAGATTTATGTACATATGCATGTACGGTGTGTGTGCATGTATGTAAAGAATATTGCGTGTGATTGTGTAGATGTATGCATATATGCGTGTACATGTATGCTTTTATCTGAGTATATATTTTACTTTATTTGTCTATATATTTTTTTATTTGGTTTATTTTACAATGCCTGTTTGTTGTTTGTGAAGTGCTTTGAGTTCCATGTATGTAGGAAAAGTGCTAAACAAATAAAATGTATTATTATTATTATTATTAATGTTGTTTTGAAGTCATACTTGCATGAGATTTCAGTTTGAATATTCAAAGTACCATGGTAAATGAATGTGCGAATATAAAACCAACTTTACCTTAATCATTTTATCTAGTCCACGACACTGCAATGCAAGTTTATTTATACTGTAGCACATTTTATACACAATGCTAATTCAAAGTGCTTTACATAAAGAATGAAAAACTATCATAAAAATCATCACAACAATAAAAACAAGGACATTTTGTATTTTAAATTACTTTAGTCACTTAATAACAGAACTGAAATTGAATATACAAAAAATAAAGTGGGGCTAGTTTGGACGTAGCACAGTGCTCATTTAACAAATCCACAGCTAAACAATATGCTAACTGTGTTCGTTAATGTAAAGTTAACATTATGCCAAGTCGTCACAAATGAAACAATGCATGTGAAACGGCTTTGGTGTATTATTTTGCAGTGCACTAACGTATGCAACAAGCTAACGTAAACAAGCATACGTTAACTACATAAGCAACTAATTTATAAATGATTCTGCATTAACTACATTGAAGAATCGATTTATTTAATGTGATTTATACACCATACTTACTCAAACTCAACATTGACCCGTTGCCACACACCTAACTTCTGTTTCTGTCTGTCTGTGTGCAAATGTGACAGGTTGCGAGAGGAGTATGTAAAACGCCGGCAGTGGATCAAACCACTATGAGTAAGCGGGGGTGAACTCTTTCTAAATGCATTTTAAATAATAAATGTGTGTTTTTTTCCTACTAAGACAATTATTTTAGGTATACACAGATATATTTTTCACAATAGAGAGTGAGTTTTTATATATATTTATATATGTTATTTGGTGAGGAGGACAATGAACATGTTCCCCCCGGGATTTACGCCCGTGGTTGCGCCGCAAATCAAAAGCATCAGAGCTTGAATAAATGGCCTTAGCAGAAGCTATCGTGCATGTCAAAAACAGGTAAAGCAATAGATTAATATTATGCAACATATCACAGAGTTTTAAAGAAAAATATTAGATGTAACCCCATTTGTAATCTTTAACATTTTCAAAAGTAACTGTAATTTAATTACATATTTTTCTTAGTAACTGTAACTAATTACTGTTACTTTTATTTTGTAATTAAATTACTTAACGGCGTTACATGTGTAAGAATTGAAATATTACAAATATTTTTGATGTCTTTGACAATTCAAAACATGAGCTGAAGACAGGGCCAATAGACTCCACAACCCACCAGGGGGGAATGCGTGAAAAACCATTTCCTGCTGCATTTGCATCTGACTATGCTGAGACTCAGCTTCATCCCCCCAACTCACGCATATGGTCATTTCAATGTTTGAATGTTTTAGATTAACCAAACTGACTTTAACTATCATGTTTGATATCATTTGAAATGTCTCAGTGCGATTGGTACAATGGTCTCATTCTCTCAGAAATAGACATAATCAACACAATAAATATATAACTTCAGGCATCTTTTGAACCACTGTGAAGGGTGTGACTTTTTACACACACCCCCTTCCTTAAGGGAATTCTTGGATTATTTAAGGCAAGGTTTGAGAAAAACTCAGCGCGATTCTGCCTAACCAGATCAGCCCATAACATGGCTTGTTCCATGTTATGTATATTTCAAAGTCAGGAATGCATCTTTTTCATCTTGGATTTATCTTTGATAATTTGATGTTTTGTATTGATCATTTATGAATTGACTGATTGAATTGGCATAATACATTTACCTGACTAATAAATTGTAATGTTTGACCATATTTTGCTCACTCTGTAATTATTAATTCTAGTAGATTACGCTGTATCCTTGTTTCCGCACGTCTTGCGTCAGGTCAGTAGACGGACTAGAATCCAGTTGAGATGGAGCATTGGGCACACTAATTGTGTTTTAGGGATCCGGCTGACTCTTGATATTGATTCATGTGTACTTAGGTGGAAAGGGCGATAACTTCCGTCTTGGTCAACAAGGTGTTGCACGACTAACCTAGATTGGGTACCCGACCTTTGTTTGAAGGTAATATTATTCTAAATTAAGTTCATATGGGAAACCATGGGCTTGGTGAAAACCAAAGTTACTATAGAGTCCAGTAGTCGGGTACATTTATAATAATGCCCTAACCTCTAATTAGAAATGATGATTGTCTTAACTCAAAGGTGTACACCTAAGCGGGACTAACCAAAAGTATTTTAGAACGAGCGCGCTGGTAGCGGCCATCTAAAGTATTAGTCAATTTACCTCTGTTTAATATTCAAGACTGACTGGAGTGTGACCGTGAGGGACGCCTTCGGCCGAGGCGATTTCTCTGAGCGACATGAGCACCCGAATGAACAGATGTAATAGTTACTAGTGAAGACTAACGGTTTAAACATTTATCTAAATTACATATTGATATAATCTTCTTAATGTTTTATAATTGGAGTCAGATAAAACGAGGATAAATATATTAATATTCTAAACCATCTCATACTAAAATTGGAGTCAGATATGAGTTAAATTTAATATAAATCAACATTGTGCACTGGAAAGACCGAACATGCAGTGAACCTTCATCCACCATTGGATACCGTCATTGGACCAACTGGCTGGACCTTACACATGTAACTAGTTACTCCCCAACACTGTTAGTAAGTTAGGCTATTTCTGTAGTCAGGAACATCTTAGTCAAGCTTTTTCTCCCGCATGATATTGTGCTTAAAACTATAGGGTAAACTTAGCATGTACTGTACACAACATTTCCGTTTTATTAAAGACAATTTAGTGCGTTGTAAACAGCCACCTGTCTGTAAAATTAATCAACTGATTCATATTTGATACAGGTTTGATTTGTAGATTTATTATCAATAATCAACATCTGAATCAAAAGATATCTAAAAAAGTGTGAGGCATACTTTGTGATGTTCATCTCTCTTTTTTTATCTGAAGGTTATGCATATGTGTTAGATACTAATGTGTTGTTAACAGCCACAGTTCTCTATACAATAACACAAGACCCTGTGACGGTGGCTGATTAGAGACGGATGGTGTATTTCCAGAGTTGGTGAAATGACCAAGCACACCTTCTTGGTCATATGTGGTGATAATAATGAAGGTATGTTTGATAAAGTTCTGTATTTGTTTCACAATAAGCTGAGAGGGTATTAGAGCATTAGAGAATAACAAATGACATGAAGGTGATAAGTTTTGTATTGTGGGTGAACTGTTACTTAAATAATGTTTTGCTCTTTACTTTGCACTTTTCCTCGTCTGCTTATCCTAATATTTTAGATTCTATTTGGACTTGAAACATCTGCTAGACTCCAGGAAAGGTGGCGTCAATACTGGACCTGAAAGGGCCTAACAAGTTGAATCTGGTAAAGAAACATGCACGCACACACACACGCTTACAGAAAACTGTAGGTTTATGAATATTTTTTATGCTGTGGCCAATATTTTGGGGAAGTCAGCATCACTAAATGATATAAAAGATTTTAAGCTCCTCTAAATTTTGCTCCAATGTTGTGTTAAATTCAGGATTCTGGACAGACAGCTGCCTGTTTTCCAGTTCTAGTCATTGTGGTTAACCTAATTGTTTTTGGAGATTCAACAGTGATGTATGTGTTTTTTCTACTTTTCCATATCCTGTCACCTCAACCAGCTGGGAGAGTCAAGTTGTGGATCATCATGAAGATTTTCAAAAGGTGAGTTTAGATTTCTTGAATGTTTTATTTACTTTAAATGTTCTTTTAAATATATCATAGAATTTGATTGCAATTTGTTTTCAAACATTTTTCTTAGTCATGCTGGAGTCTTGAAGAGTTCTTAGATGCGCATCGCCCTATATCCGTGCGTCAGGAACCACCAGACGAGCGATCAGCAGCTGCTACATCGTCATGGATAAAAAGGTCATCCTGTGGCTGGGAAGCACTTCATTCACAGGACATGCTTGATGAGATTTCCTAGCTCCAGTTTGTTTTCACACAAGTTTACAGCATTTGTACCTTCATTTAAACTGCTGTGTTCGATATGGAGGACCAAGGAAACACCAGAAGTGAAAGATTTGCACGCCAAGTTGTTTAAAATGTAATTTCAGAAGAAAACTATGAGTTCAGAAGAAAACTATGAGTGACGTTATATTGAACTTTCAAATTGCTCTGATGAAACATCAAGTTTGGACCAAAGGACTGAAACAGCCTTTTTGAGCACTGGTCATACATATTTTGTTGATACTGTCTGTACTAATAAAACATTTAAAGCATATTTGATATTGTTGCATTTTAAAAACTGAATGAATTGTTGAAGTGGTGAATGTTTTCAAATAAAATGTTTTTTCTTTTGTAATTTACAGTCTATTTGACCTTTTTACCATATTTACACTCAAGAGAGTTGAATAAAATAACAATATATTACACCAGACGGTGTTAAATATAGTTACATTTTTTAACTCTTCCCAGAGTTAAAATTAACCCTTACTTCGGTGTCAATATGCCAACCCTTTTGAAAGTGTTGATTTAACTCTGTTTTGAGTGGACCCCATGAGACACTTTCAAAGTGTTGAAATTAACACCCATAGAGTTGTTTTGGGTCCCCGTATTTTGCTGTGTGGGGGAGATTTAATCAAACTAATCCATCAATCATTCTGCTTATTTAACATTCTATCCATCTATTTATCAATCCATCATTCCATCTATCAATCTATCATTTCACCCATTCATCCATCAATTCACAAATCCATCATTCAATCCATCCTAGTCCTCCATCTACTATTTCATCTATCATCTATCCATCCATCCATCCATCCAATCCACAAATCCATCCATCTTCCATTTCATCCATCCATTCATCCACCCTTAAATCTATAATTTAATCAATACACCCATTTATCCATCCATCATTCCTTCCATCCGTTTTATTCATCCACCATTTCATTTAGTCATCCATCCTCCATTTCATCTATCCATGCATCCTCCATTTCATCCATCCATCTATTTACAATTTCATCTAGTCATCCTTCCTCCATTTCATCCATCCATCCATGTATCATTTCATCCATCATCCAGCCATCTTTCATTTTATCCATCCATCCATCTACCAATTCATTTAGTCATCCATCCTCCATTTCATCCATTTGTGAACCATTTCATCCATCATCCATCCACCCATCCATTTTTCAACTATCCATCCGTCCATTCATCATTTAATCCATCTTTCATTTCAACTATCAATCCATCCATCAATCCATCCATCTATTTATCAAGTCCATTTCATTCATGCATCCTTCTACCATTTCATCTATCATCCATCCATCCAATCCATCAATCCACAAATCCATCATTCATTTCATCCATCCATCAATCAATCCACAAATCCATCATTCAATCAATACATCTATTCATCCATAAATCAATCCTTCCATTCATCCGTATTTTATTTCATCCATCCATCAACCAATTACATTAGTCATCCATCCTCCATTTCATCCATTTGTGTACCATTTCATCCATCATTCATCCACCCATCCATTTTTCAACTATCCATCCATCCATTCAATCCATCTTTCATGTCAACTATCCATTCATCCATCAATTTATCAATAGTCCATTTCATTCATCCATCCTTCTACCATTTCATCCATCATCCATCCATCCACAAATCCATCATTCATTTCATCCATCCATCATTCAATCAATACATCTATTCATCCAAAAATCAATCATTCTATCCATCCGTATTTTATTTCATCCATTCATCTACCAATTATTTTAGTCATCCATCCTCCATTTCATCCATCATCCATCCAACCATCCATTTTTCAACTATCCATCCGTCCATTCATCATTCAATCCATTCATTCATCTTTTATTTCAACTATTCATTCATCCATTAATCCATCCATCTATTTATCAATAGTCCATTTCATTCATCCATCCTTCTACCATTTCATTCATCATCCATCAATCCACAAATCCATCATTCTATCTATTTATCTATGCATCCATATTCCATTTTATTCATCCATCCATCTACCATTTCATCTATCCATGCATCTTCCATCCACCATTTCATTCATCATCCATCCACCCACCCACCCATCTTTCACTTCATCCCTCTATCCACAAATCCATCATTCAATCAAACACATCTATTCATTCACCATTGCTTCCATCCATCCATATTTCATTTCATCCATCCATCTTTCATTTCAACTATCCATCCATCAATCTATAAATCCATCATTCAATCCATCCATCCATATTTCATTTCATCCATCTACCATTTCATTCATCATCCATCCACCCATCCATCTTTCATTTCAACTATCCATCCGTCCATCCATTAATCTATAAATCCATCATTTAATCCATACATCCATCTTTCATTTCAACTATCCATCTATCCATCCATCCAATCCACAAATCCACCATTCAATCTAATCATCCATAGTCCATTTCATTTATCCATCCATCTACCATTTCATCTAATTATCCATCTTTCATTACATCCAACCAAATTACCATTCAATCCATCCATCACTCAATGCATGCATCTATCGATAATTCCATTCATCATTCAATCCATCCAACTATAATTCAATCTCACTCGATCCATCCATTTATTTATCAATCTATCATTTTCCTTCCATGCATCTATCCATCATTCCATCCATCAATCTACAAATCCATAATTTCACTCATCTATCCATCCAATCAATCCATACATTTAAAATCCCATCATTCCATCAAACAACCCATCTATCAATTGTTCACCCATCTATAACTTCATCCATCCATCAATATTTCATTCCATCATATCCATCCATTCATCCATTATTCAATCCATCTATCTTTAATTAGGGCTGTGCAATTAATCGAAAATCCGATTTCGATTATGGCTTCTAACGATTATGAAAAACCATTAATCGAGAGTAACGATTATTCCATCATATACCAAAAGCGCGATAGACCACGTGCTTATGTGAGGGTGCAACACGCGCACACGCATAAGCACGCGGTCAGCATTCGGTCTCATTCGCACACTGAGACGAGCAGAGGAGAGCAGACATCTAAAGTAATCTTAACATGAGCGCTTTAATGGTCAAATAGGTGTCAAAATGTGAATGCATGTTTAGTGATTATTCATATTAACTCTCATTTGCGTAATAAACAAACAAGTTGAGAATCAAAAGACACGTGAAAGAGAAACCATTAAAGTGACAGTGCGAAATGCTGCCGCCTGTTTTATCATTAATCAAACGACGAGAACATCCCTTACTGTTCCTGACTGAAGGACTTTTGTAGCTAAAGTGTTTTTCTTAGGGTGAAGATGCTTAAAGCACAGTTTGTTTAATATTTTTATTCTATTGTATTTATTTCTCTTTCCTTTGCATGGTGGAAAATAACTGTATATATATATATATATATATATATATATATATATATATATATATATATATATATATATATATATATATATATAGTTGAAGTCAGAATTATTAGCCCTCCAGAATATTAGCAACCCTTTTCCTCCAATTTATGTTTAATGGAAAGAAGTTTTTTTAAAGGGTCACGAAACACCAAAACACATGTTTTGAGCTGTTGACAGTCGTATATGTGTCCCACACTGCTAAAAACACTATTAGGACACCTATATTTCACTAAAAAGTGTAAATTGGTTGTTTTTGCGTTATTTCAAGCAAATTCGTACTTCCTGTTTGAAACGAATTTTTGAAGCTGCGTCACGGTCATGATATAATAGCGTGTATTCCAGCGTGCAGACTGGGCGTCTGTGGCAGAGCGAGTCTTATTATGTCTTACAGTGTGTTGCATGCATGAGTAAGGCTTGGTTCAAACCAATCAGCGCGCTCTATTGTGCAGCTTCATTAATATTCATTACTGTCACCGTGTTTACGCCACAGAGACGCCACGTTGTGTTGGCAAAACAAGCGTGAAGTGTTGCTTTTCTAGTTTGCTGCAGTTAAGTTTCGTTTTCATTTTCTCTCTGTGAGAGCTCAGAGTCACGTGTGGATTAACAGTGTACGCGACGCTCCACAACAATAACTTACGTGTCTAAGGAGGATTATTGTTTACCTGAGAGCTGTTCTCATCTGCAAACGCTGAGATCCGGATTCGCTTGTAACGTTAGTCTCCTCTTCATAAAGACGCGGCTCTAGCTGCTGGTGATTGTTCTGTCTCTACAGATTTGGTAAGTGAGTGACCAGTGCTCTTTGTTTATTCAGTTTGTTCGTATCGAATTAAGTTAACCATTGCACTGAGTGCAAACATAGCACCGCATTTTGTGACCGGAATAACACACGCGGCTTTCTGACGCTACCTGCCGTGTGCATCTAAGTTTCCGGGAAATGCAGAGTTTTTTTCTCTCATTCGCCGTGCGGTATCAAACATTGCATGAAAAATAGACACTTAGAGCAGTTCCTCCAATCAAATATCGCGTTTGTCGCGAGGGGCATGAATGAATTCCCTGAATGAAAGAGCAAAACTGCTGTTAAAGTCCAACAATTAATAATTTGGCAAATAATTCCACTACAGATGTCCATGTAGGTTAAACACCATCACTTTCTCATGTGTGTGTATTTTGACTGAAACTCGCGCGTGCCCAAATAGACACTCCCACACCATCCCACTTTAGCTCCTCCGACACTCCCCCCTAAACAGTGCTGGACACGCCCACTTTTCTGACTTTTTCCAAAGTAGAGGTGTGAAAACACCCTGCTGAAACGAGGGGGTTTCATGGCCCTTTAAAGTTATTTCTGAACATACTAGTTTTGATATATCATGTCTAATTACTGATTTGTTTTATCTTTGCTATGATGACAGCACATAACATTTTACTAGATGTTTTTCAAAATACAACCATTCAAATTAAAGTGCAATTCAAAGGCTTAATTAGAGTAAATAGGCAAGTCATTGTATAACAGTAGATTCTTCTGCAGACAATCAAAAATATATATTGCTTAAGGGGGCTAATAATATGGACCTTAAAATGGGTTTCAAAATATTTAAATCTGCTTTTATTCTAGCCAAAACAAAACAAATAAGCCTTTCTTCAGAAGAAAAAAAAATAGAGGAAATACTGTTAAAATTCCCTGCTCTGTTTAACATAATTTGGGAAATAGTTATTTAAAAAAAACTAAATTCTCAGGAGCGCTAATAATTTTGACTTCAACTGATAATCGTTTAGAATAATCGTGATTACAATTATGACCAAAATAATCGTAATTATGATTTTTTCCAAAATCGAGCAGCCCTATATTTAATTACATCTACCATTCAATCCATCTATTCATCAATATATTATTTCATCCATTCATCCATCATTCAATCCATCAATCTATGATTCCATCCATCCATCCATCCATTTCCTTCATCCATCCATTGACTATTTCATTCATTCAATCAACAATCCATCAATCTATTCATGATTCAATCAATCCATTTGTTAATCAATCTATCATTCAATCCATCTATTCATCAATATATTATTTCATCCATCATTCAATCTATCAATCTATAATTCCATCCATCCATCCATCTTCCATTTCCTTCATCCATCCATCAACCATTTCATTAATTCAATCATCAATCCATTCATGATTTAATCAATCCATTTGTTAATCAATCTATCATTCTATCCATCTATCGATTCATTCATCCATCCATTATTCAATCTATCTGCCTATTATTCACCCATCTAGTTTTATTCATCCATCAATCAACCCATGTACCTATTATTCACCCATCTATGATTTCATCCATCCATCAATTTTTCATTCCAACATTCAGTCTATCATTCTATCCATTCATTCATTATTCAACCCATCTCTCTTTACTTACATCTACGATTCAATCCACCTATTTATCAATATATTATTTCATCCATTCATCCACCATTCAATCCATCAATCTATAATTCCATACATCTATCCATCCATTCATTTTCCATTTCCTTCATCCATCCATCGACTATTTAATTCATTCAATCATCAATCCATTCATAATTCTTCAACCAATCCATTTGTTAATCAATCTATCCATCTATCGATTCATTCATCCATCCATTACTCAATCTATCTGCCTATTATTCACCCATCTAGTTTTATTCATCCATCAATCAACCCATGTACCTATTATTTACCCATTTATGATTTCATCCATCCATCAATCTTTCATTCCAACATTCAGTCTATCATTCTATCCATTCATTCATTCATTATTCAATCCATCTATCTTTACTTACATCTACCATTCAATCCATCAATATATTATTTCATCCTTTTATCTATTATTCAATCCATCAATCTATAATTCCCTCCATCCATCATTCAATCCATCCATCTATTCATTCATTTTCCATTTTCTTCATTCATCCATCAACCACGTCATCCATCCAATCATCATTCCATCAATCAATTTGTTAATTTATTATTCCACCCATCTATCGATTAATTCATCCATCCATCATTTAATATATCTACTACGCTATTTATCCATGCAAAACCATTTCCAATTATTGGTCAGTAATATTTTAAACAAATTCAGAAGCAAATACATTCTTAATATTTTATTTAATCGATTAAATGTATTTGCTGCACTCAGCAACACTATGCAACATTATGACCAGAGTCACTATCAAAACAGGAGAATGCCACATGTTCATCACTGATATTAAAGGCGTAAGTTCTCAGAGAAGTGTGTGAGTGAGTGTGTACCTCCGCAACCACAGACTGATAACTATTGTATGTTTTGGCCTCCAGTGTCTGAATGTAAGAGCTGAAATATCCCACAGCCTCCTGCCACCGATGATGCAGCATCGCTTCTCTCAGCAGCTCCAGACACTTTCTGTTGCACTTCAGAAAGTAGATCCCTGTGAAAAAACCTGAAAAGACAAACTAAAATATTCAATAATGCAATATAAGGACTACGGCAGCACAATATATATCATTTCGGCATCTATATTGAATTGTGCACATTTGAGCAGGATCTTCAATGTCCAGTTTATTATTTGCATGTGATTTTAAGGCCTGGTTGAGTTATTAGGCAAGTTTAAAACACCACTGAGGGAATTGTCTTTATTTCGCAATATATATCGTAAAAAACTAAATATCACAATGTTGTTTTTTCCAATATTGTGCAGCCATAATGTGAACCATTTTCACATTTCCGGGTTTCTCAGCAGCAGAAGTCGTCATAGTGAGTAGTGTCTGTCTGCGGACTGCAAGACAGGGGCGTAACTTGAAGTATACTGGAAATTTGCTAATTGCGACTTTATAACTTGGAATTGCGACTTTGTTACTCGGAATTGCAACTTTACAACTCGGAATTGCGACTTTTTAACTCGGAACTGCGACTTTATAGGTCAGAATTACGACTTTACTACTTGGAAATGTGACTTTATCACTCAGAATTGCAAAATTACTTTATTACACGGAAATGCGACTTTATTACTCAGAATTGCGACTTTATCACTCGGAATTGCAACTTTACTTCTTGGAATTGCGACTTTATTACTCGGCAATGTGACTTTATTACTCAAGATTGCGACTTTATCACTCGCAATTGCGACTATATTACTCGAAAATGCGACTTTATTACTCAGAATTGCGACTTTATCACTCGGAATTGCAACTTTAGTTCTTGGAATTGCGACTTTATTACTCGGCAATGCGACTTTATTACTCAGAATTGCGACTTTATTACTCAAGATTGCGACTTTATCACTCGGAATTGCGACTATATTACTCGGAAATGCGACTTTATTACTCAGAATTGCAACTATTACTTTGAATTGCGACTTTGTAACTCGGAATTGTGACTTTATTACTTGTAAATGCAACTTTATAACTCGGAATTGCGACTTTATAACTCGGAAATGCGACTTTATAACTCGGAATTGCGACTATCACTCAGAATTGTGACTTAATAACTCGGAATTGCGACTTTATTACTCGGAAATGCGACTTTATAACTCAGATATGTGACTTTATTACTCAAAATTGCGACTTTACAATATGGAATTGCGACTTTATAACTGGGAATTGCGACTATTACTCAGAATTGTGACTTTATAACTCGGAATTGCGACTTTATAACTCGGAATCGCGAATATTATTTAGAATTGCGACTTTGTAGCTCGAAATTGCGACTTTAACACTCGGAATTGCGACTTTATAACTGGGAATTCCGACTATTACTCAGAATTGTGACTTTATAACTCAGAATTGCGACTTTATCACTAGGAAATGCGACTTTATAACTCGGAATTGCGACTATCACTCAGAATTGTGACTTAATAACTCGGAATTGCGACTTTATTACTCGGTAATGCGACTTTATAACTCAGATATGTGACTTTATTACTCGAAATTGTGACTTTACAATATGGAATTGCGACTTTATAACTGGGAATTGCGACTATTACTCAGAATTGTGACTTTATAACTCGGAATTGCGACTTTATAACTCGGAATCGCGAATATTATTTAGAATTGCGACTTTGTAGCTCGAAATTGCGACTTTAACACTCGGAATTGCGACTTTATAACTGGGAATTGCGACTATTACTCAGAATTGTGACTTTATAACTCGGAATTGCGACTTTATCACTAGGAAATGGGACTTTATAACTCGTAATTGCGACTTTATAACTCGGAATTGCGAATATTATTTAGAATTGCGACTTTGTAGCTCGAAATTTAACATTTAAAATTGCGACTTTAACACTCGGAATTGTCTTTTTAACTTTGAATTCTGACTTTATAACTCACAATTCTGACTTTATATCTCAGAATTCTGACTTAACTCAGAATTGCGACTTTATAAATCAAATTGCGACTTTATAACTCAGAATTGCGACCTTATAGCTCAGAATTCTAACTTTATAACTTGCAATTCTGGCTTAACTCGGAATTGCGACTTTATAACTCTGAATTCTGACTATATATCTCAAGGTTTTGACTTAACTTAGAATTTTGACTTTATAATTTGTTTTTACATTGTATTTATTTATTTATTTATTTATTTTTATTCAGAGGCTGGAACGGGCTTCCATACTTTTGTCATCAGAAAGTGTGTCATGAGTAAAATTTGATAGAAATTTGATTTTCCCCGCTTGTTAAGGTAACGTTACATTAAGCCACGTTAAGCTTTTTCCTTTTAATGGACTTCAATGTTGATGTTTTGATGTTTAGGTGCATTAAGCCACTTTAAGTGCTTTAGAATGTCCCTCAGAATCCCAGCTTAATCTCTTATCTTATTTGTGTGCAATAACCCTCCGAATTGCGAAAACAAGTAACTTTACACGCATTCTGGGTGCATTATAATGAATTTAGAGTAAACATGAGGGTGTAAATGAAACTTTACCTCGGTCTTTAACTTGACAGTGAAGCTGGACTGGTCTTTTCAGCCGTTGCCGATGTTCACTTTCATCTTGTGTAAAATCCGCGTGTGTTTCTGCAATGTTGAGCTCAGCTTCGATGTCATCCATTTCTCAGTGCAATACGGCGACTGGCCTTCCTATTCAGATGATGATGATGAACGAGGCATGAAAGAAATATGTTATTATAAACACTATTGACTCACTAAATAGTGCACTTGTGAATTTGTGGACTTCTTTGGACATGTGAGGATGTGAACTAAACTCTTCTTCATAAAAACAAGCGATGATCGTGACCGGGTCATAGCGCCACCTGCAGCACTAGAGGAATGAGAGAAACAATACGAAGGACTCAATCCAGCAACCTTCTTGCAGTGAGGTGAAAGTGCTAACCACTGAGCCACCATGCCTGAAATATTAAATCTTACTATTAATTTGGTAACACTTTATTTGAAATTATAATTCACACTTGAATTAACGATTCACGATTAAACTAAGACTTTTAGCTCAATAATTTATTAATTTGCTGCTTATGGTTCATTAGGTATAGTTTGGTTTATGCATTGATTAGGAATGTAGAATAGGATAATATTTTATAAGTTAATATCTTATATATTCAATCATTCGTTCATTTTCGGCTTAGTCCCTTTATTAATCTGGGGTAGCCACAGCGGAATGAACCACCAACTTATTCAGCATATGTTTCATGCAGCGGATGCCCTTTCAGCTGCAACCCATTTCTGGGAAACATCCACATACACTCATTCACACTCGTACACTATGGACAATTTAGCCTACCCAATTCACCTGTATGACATGTGTTTGGACTGTGAAGGAAACCGGAGCACCCGGAGGAAACCCACACCAATATAGCGAGAACATGCAAACTTCACACAGAAATGCCAACTGACCCAGCTGAGGTTCGAACCAGCGACCTTCTTGCTGTGAGGCGACAGCACTACCAACTGTGCCACTGCGTCGCCTAATGCAGTAGTTAATAGTGTAAATTGTGATTTGAACTAACCATCATTAATTAGTTGACCTTATTAATTGAGGAGCAATTAATTGGTCTTTTTATTTGTTTTCTTATCTCTTTTTTTTGTTTTTGATGTAATCTCAACAAATAAATAGATAAAAATTTAATGAAATCACAATAAAACCAAACAATAAAGAATAGATCAAATGTAAATAATAACTACCTAAATAAAACTTTTTAAAAAATCCAAATAAACACACCAAAACAAATCCAAATAAATAAATAAATAAAAACATAAGCATGCCCCTACACACACTACATAAAATGTATTTATTTTATTTTAGATATTTGTTATTAAATTATATATAGATAAATATATTTTCACAGCACAGTGTAGAGCCAGTGTTCCCCCAGCTGATCTGTGTGGTGTGTTGTTGGTGCTGCTATCTCTTTAAGCGCAGGCTCTGTAACCTGACTCCAGCTTCTCTCCTCCTCACTGAAGCAGCTCAGCTCGCCTCCGGTCTGCTGACGTGTCGGCAGCGGCTCCGCGATCAACAGCTGCCAGCATGGCTGCACCGAATAATCCCCGGTTTTACTCACTTTTTACCCTCCTCCTGTGCTCGTGCTTCGGCGGGAGCTGCTCGGACCGGCGGTTCTCGGAGCTGAAGCGCTGCGCGGATGAAGAATGCAGCAGTGAGTATCTGCAACTTTTCATCTATTCGGGATGCTGGATCATAAAAGTTCTGCGCTGCTGACGTCATAAAGGCCGCATCGGCCGCCGCCGCGGGGAAACTGCAACTTTGTAACATTCTGTGACTTAAAAGAGTTCCATTAGAATGTCGATCCTACATGTGACGTACAGGCGAAAATGACATGAGGGCTGGCGCGTCCTTGAAGATCCAGTGTGCTGATAACAAATGCTGGGTTGTTGAAACCTAATGTTAAAACAAACCAACCGCTGGGTTAAAAGGTGTCAGTTAAATATAATTAGGGGTAAAATAACCTAACATTAGGTTTGTTCATATTTAACTCAAGGTTGGGTTACGAGAACCTAGCAGGTTTGTTTTTTTGAATGTGAGCTCAGTTTAGCTAGTCAAGCTAACAACAACAACAACACAGAGTATTGCATGCGAAATGAGAGCTTTAGTTTGATATTTTATGTGTTTAATATGATGTGAACACCCATTAACAGTGTTAAACACGAGGCCTGGATTTAAATCTCTGTCAAACAGAAGCGATTGGTTTAATGTAAATGGCGTATTTACATACAACCTGCAGAACATGATTCCACTGTGGGTGTTTTGCGCACTGAACCATGTTTTATATCTTCATTACTTAATATTTCCAGAATAGAGTTAAGGATGAATGGTATAATCTCAATATATGAATCAATCTGTATGACTACTTCTAAATTATAGTGAACACTATATTGATTTTGAACCATGTATTATGCAACACTTTTTTAACTACAGTGAACTGATAAACTAATAAATAGTGTAATATACTGTCGTTTTCACTACAGTAAACTGTGTTGTATTGTTGTTTAATAGGTCCTGTAGGTGTAGAATAGTACAGTATTGGGTCATTTGGTCATAGTTGTTGTGTTACCAACAACTACAGAATCACCAAAGCTTATTAATTGTACTTGTTGTACAGTATGTTTTAAAAACACTATACTCTGTAAGAGGCTGGGTGGTTGTAACCTAATGTTAGGTCAAATATGTCCAAACACAACCGCTGGGTTAAAAAAGCCATTTAAATTTAATTGAAAAGAATTAATTACCCACAGTTGGGTTACGACAGCCAACCATTTTTATTTTTTTAATGTGAGCTCAGTTTAGCTAGCTGAGCTAGCAACAACAACAGCAGCAGCAGCATTGAGATTTGTGTATGTGAAACGAGAGCTTTAATGTGTCATTTTATGTGTTCAATATGTTGTGAACACACACTGTAAGCATTAACTGTGTTAAACACGAGGCCTGGATTTAAATCTCTGTCAAACAGAAGTGATTGGTTTAATTTAAAGGGCATATTTACATACAATCTGCAGAACATGACTCCACTGTCGGTGTTTTGCGCACTGAACCATGTTTAATATCTTAATGCCTAATATTTCAAGAATGGAGGTAAGGATGAATGATGTAATCTCAATATTTATATATACCATAACTTATTAATTCACATAGATGTTCTGCAGTATGTTTCAAAAACACTATACTCTGTAAGATGCTGGGTTGTTGTAACCCAGTGTTAAGTCAAATCTGTACAAACTCAACCGCTGGGTTAAAAAGTGCCATTTAAATTTAATTGGGGAAAACATAAATAACCCAACATTGGGTTTGACCAAATTTGACCAAACGTTGGCTTACAACAAGGTGACAATTTTTAAAGGTGAGCTCAGTTTAGCTAGTTGAGCTAACAACAACAACATTTATTTACAACAGCAGTTATTTACAGTAAATACAACCTGCTAAACATGATTCCAGCTGTGGTTGAGGAGTGTGTTTTATTTCTTAATCACTTGATAGTTGAAGAATGGAGTGAAGGATGCATAACAAATCCATCTTTATTACTACCTATGCTTATAATAAATATTTTAGTGTTTTGAACTCTGTGTTGTATGTACAGCACTTTATAAACTAGTGTATTACTAGTCTAACTGATAAACTAATAAATAATGTAGTGTACTATAAATTTGACCAAAGTAAACTGTGGTGTATTGTAGTATAATAGGTCCTGTAGGTGTAGAATACTATAGTATTGGGTCATTTGTTTATATTATAGTTGTTGTGTTGCCATATAGAAAACTATATATGGGTGTAATAGATCATGGTTGATCTGTGATTTGTATGGATCACAACCTATGGTTCGGAACACACGTGGCCTGTGGATTAGTATTTTTTTAATTATAGCAGAGAGATCGCCTCTCGCCTCATTCATATCGCATGTATGAAAGCATTTAGGCTTTCCTGTAAAATATAATTATGATGGAGGAAGTTGTGGGTTAATAGGGGATGCGGTGGGTTTCCTAGGTCACTACTTGTTTATCCTGCATTAATGCATTCAGTGTGACGATCAGTCATTAAAAGATCAGGATCTCAACACCCACGCAACATAAATTATAAATGATGCTGATTTGCATACGTTTATTAATCCTTTCAATCGCTGCATTCAAATCTGAAAACGCAAAAAACAAGAAATGAAGTTTCACAAACTAATTTCGAGAGGAGCACGTGATATGATTGACTGCAGCTGGTCACTCATCTACACTCATTAGCTAGCCAATCAGATTCATCCAAACTCACTCAGGGCTCGAAATTAACTTTTTTACTTGGTAGCACCGGTGCTCCCAACTTCAAATATTTAGGAGCACCAAAATAAATTTAGGAGCACCAGAAAAAAATTAGGAGGACCCACCAAAAATGAATGAGCACTTTTTAAGGGATTTATTGTATTTTAAAACAACATTAATAGGACTGACAAAAACCAGAAACAGCTATCGAACTAATGCTGCGAAGACATTGATATTTGTGTGCAATAATTCCAAAATGAATGTCTAATTATTAGGCCATAGAATATTAATGATGATGAAAATGACAATAATAGTAACAATGAATTACATTTCTCATTATGATACTGCCTTGAATGTGCATGAATGTAGGTAATCTGCTATAAAAAGTCTGTTACTTTGTGAAAAATAAATGTATAGTTTGCATCAAACAAAAAGCATTGCAGTAAGAAATATTGATTTTGTACTGCTGTTTTTATATGCATGTCAATTTAATAAATAATATTTCTGCTACAAAACAAACAAAAGATTATAATAAACCATTCAATTCAATGATGAAAGCTGCAAAGCAGTAATCAGTAAATAAATAAATAAAAATAATATACACCTCAAACAAGAATAGACAAAAGAAAGTAAGTAAAGTCTCACTTCTATCACTCTTTAAAAGTTTTGGTTTCAGTTTGTGTCAATTTAAAGGTTCAGTCTGAGCTGATCTTCATTTTTCTGTGTTAGTGGAAAAGCAGGCGAGTCAGCCGACCCAATTTATGAGCAGGCAGAGCAGGATTCTTGCACTAACCATCGGCGCAATACCGGTCTTTGTTATGAGCCGCAGTTTCAGTGTAAACTTAGTAAAGGCGAGCTTCTTTGGCGATGAAATGTACAGTATTAGATTAGACTTTTAGCGGACATTTGCGCTGAACACGCAGTGAATGCGACGCATGGACATTCGGGCGCCTTCTCCAAGAAGCGCGTACTCGATTGATCTCAGCTGGCGGATCATTATTCACCACGTGACGTGTCATGATCGCTCTCATCTGCGCCTCAACTTTAGGTGCGGTTTGCAAACCTGTGTGCTTTAAGTTTTTACTCTTCAGCCGTTTGCATTTCCCGTGGTCATAAAAGCTCCCTCCCTGTGATCTGACAGCGGAATACCTTGAGTGAATGACAGCTAATATGAACCAATATAGCGGCAGAGAAGAGCGATTCAGCACGTTTTTACAAAAAATCAAAACAGGTCGCACTACAACCATTATCTGCAGTCGCACTAATGCGCCCAGATATATTATGAGGTCGCATAGATTAATTTTCGGGCGCATATGTGACCAAAATGGTCGCAATTTCGAGCCCTGTCACTATAAGTAACCTAGCTAAGAACTACTCCTTTATCTTCGTTTTCCCGAAGAAACCCCCCATCCACCCTTTCTCCTCCTTTCCTCTTTTGCCGAGGGGAGCTCTCGAGAACACCTGACCTCGTACTCCCCTCACATGCTCTATGAACCTGGTGGGAGCCCTGGGCTCAACTATCTCCGAGCTCAGGGTTCTCTCCTGGGACAGCATGCCAAACCTGCTAACTTGCTAACAAGTTGTCAAACAGTATCCAAGTGTGAACTCTTGAAAGAGATTTAGTCTTCTGAGATGGTTATGAAGTTAGATTTAAATAACACAGCAGTACTGCGAGAACAGATTATAGTTTAGATGAAACCACTGATGTTTATGGTGAGGATTAAAATCATCCTCGTATGCATTAAACGATTCTCAAACATGAAAGTTGTAGGCAGCAATTACATTATTTAACCAATAGCTGGCCATCAAAAATATGCCACTTAATAATTCTTCAGAAATGATCATCTAGCAATGAAACATGAAGCTTTATGAGTGAAGAACTGAATCATTTATTGAAGATGAGGCTAAAAATAAATATGGGTTGTAAAAATGATAATGTTAGATTTCTACATTTAGGGTTATCAGCAACAGTTGGAGTAACAGTGAAGTTTTCACAGAACTGAATAATTTAATTTATTTGTATTCAGCTGATTATTTCTTCATTTAAAAAAATTAAATAAAATTACAGGTTTTAAGTTTTATTTGATAAAACCAAACCAGTGTCTTGCAGTGCTTTTTTTGTAATAAATGGAAAGCAAATTACTATTGTCACCACCGATTTTTGGCTGATCCAAAAAATGGTCCGATCCATGACTAAAACACCATAATGTGACCTTAACCGTGAGATTTGTGATCCATTACACCACTAATACTATAGTATAGTATATAAATACTATAGAACTATAGAATCACCACAACATATAGAAGATTATATACATATAGAATAATTCAAATGACCTAGGTGGGATAATAATTTAGTCTTCAACAGTGTCTTCCATATTGGCAAGTTATTAGATGCGCTGTTGATTCTGGTGCGGTCGACACACCATTATTAAACAAACTATAAAATCATGTTACTGTGTAAAGAACACATGCAATGATGTTTCACATCAGACAACTACAAAATATTTAACGCAGAACTTCCTGCTGCATCTTTACAGGGCGAATCGGTCATGTTTTATTTATATCTAGCAAGAAATAATATCATGTTTAATAGGAAAACTTGCTGTGAATTTACTAATCATCAGGTCAACATTAAAGATGAGCTCTTTTTTTGATTCAAAAGCTGTCACTCAGGGTAGTACCCTATTAAAAGGTACTTTTTTAAAATACTTTTTAGGTATTAAAATGTACCTTTAAGCTACAATATGGACATGTTATGTACTAATATTTACTTTTAAGGCACCATTATGGATCTTTACATACAAATTGTTTCATTTAGAAAGAGTTTCAGGCCAAGGACAGCTTTTATACCTTGATTTCTGAAAGTGTAAATTGCAATAAAACAGCTACAAGCATTTTGAGAGTCAAAAAATATATACAAAATAATGTAAGGTCTTATGAAGTGAAATGATCAGTCTGTGCAAGAAAATGAACATTATGTAGGTAATAAAGCTGTATATATGGCCATCTTAGAATAAATGCTGGATTATAAAAGCTTGCCACGTGCACTGCACACAAATGAGTAGTTTTCATACTAACATATGCATTTCTGTGTGTGTGTTTTAGTGCTTCTCGGCAGAGGAAAGGCCGCAAAGGATTTCACGGGGCCGGACTGTCGGTTTCTCTCTTTTAAGAAAGGAGAGACGATATATGTATATTATAAACTCTCAGGGCAGAGGTCAGACGTGTGGGCTGGTAGTGTAAGTATTCTCCTAATAAATGATTGGTTTATGATGATTTTGTCGTTATGGTTACTGATAATTGGTCATATATTGTGTAGTTGAGTGTGCCGAGAGTGAGTGGACTTGACAAACCACCTGTAGGATACACTGTTTTCTCTCTAGGCATCAGGGACTTTATTAGAAACACACTTGTGTTTTCTATGTTTGTTAATATAGCTAAGATTTATTTATACACTGACTGGCCACTTTATTAGGTACACCTTACTAGGACTTGGTTGGACCCACTTTTACCTTCAGACCTGCCTTAATCCTTCATGGCAGAGATTCAACAAGGTACTCAAAATATTCCTCTGAGATTTTGCTCCATATTGACATGATAGCATCACGCAGTTGCTGCAGATTTCTCAGATGCACATCCATGATGAAAATCTCCCCTTCCACCACATCCCAAAGGTGCTCCTTTGGATTGAGATCTGGTGACTGTGGAGGCCATTTGAGTACAGTGAACTCATTGTCATGTTCGAGAAACCAGTCTGAGATGATTTAGGCGTTTATGACATGGTGCGTTGTTTACTTTAATTTAGAAATTTGCTTTAACAAGCAGTTGGACAAGTGTACCTAATAAAGTGGCCAGGGAGCGTATCTTGATCTATTTTCTATAGCTAGATTCTTCATATCTAAAGTTTTTAATATTTTATTTTTGGTCTTATTTTCTGTTTCTACATCAATTGTATTTATTATTATACTCCATTATTTAAATTCTTATTAATAGTATTTTTTTTTAAACATGGGTAGTTGTATAAGCATTTCACTGAGTATAGTACTGTGTCTGACTTTGATAAGTATTATTTTAAGACACAGTCTACATTTATTAGGTTAGTTGTTCAACGGATCATGCATATCAGTAAATGTTTATAGCTATATTCAACATTTTATTATGGGTTTAAATGTTATATGCTTGTGTATGGAAGTGTATAAGGTAAATACGTCAATAAAATTGGCTATATAGGTAGTATAAAACCATGCATGCTTGCTGTTTTTAATAGTTTTTTTTTATTGTTCTATGAAATGAGAGAGGAAATGTGTATAAGATGGATAAATGTGCAAACAAATATATAATTTCAAACAGGATCTAACATCTCTGTGCATGTTTTCTTAGATCTTTTTAACATTCATTAATTTATTTAATGTTTTAATCTCTTTTAAATGCAAAACTCACCCTTTTATCTCTTCATCTCTCTGTATAGGTTGGAAACCACTTTGGCTATTTTCCAAAAGACTATCTTAATATAAATCATATATATACTGAAAAAGAATTGGAGGTACCTACAGAAGTAAGTCGGTGTGGTTGATGTTGACTGATGTTTGCTCATTCTTAACATGATTTTGTGTTAATATGGATCTGTTCTTCTCTTTCAGGAAACAGATTTTGTTTGCTTTGAGACTGGGCTTGATAAATTTGAAAGTTATGACATAGATGTGTTATTAGGAAGCAAATTATTTATGGAAATTGAGAATTCAACAGAAGAATCAAAAGAAGCAGATCCGTATGACATTTCTGAAACAGAAGAATCAGTGGAGCATCTTGATTCAGAATCTCTGCTTGAATCAGAGGCAGTTCATTCAGAATCAAGATTGCCTCTTCAATCAGAGTTGATCGATTCAGAATCAGTATTGATTCTCCAACAAGAGTCAGTTGATTCTGAATCAAAATTGCCTCTTGAATTAGAATCAGTCAATTTAGAATCAGCATCGACTCATAAGTCAGTTAATTCAGAAACAGAATCGACTCATGAATCAGAGTTTGTTTATTCGAAACCTGCATTGACTCCTGAATCAGAGTCAGTTGATTCAGAATCAAGAACAAAGTCAATTGATTCAGAATCAACAACACAGTTAACTAATTCAGAATCAACAACACAGTCAACTGATTCAGAATCAAGAACACAGTCAACTGATTCAGAATCAACAAAACAGTCAACTAATTCAGAATCAAGAACACAGTCAACTGATTCAGAATCAATGTTAAAGTCAACCGATTCAGAATTAACCACACAGTCAACCGATTTAGAATCAACTGATTCAGAATCAACAGCAGAGTCAACTGATTCAGAATCAACAACACAGTCGAATGATTTAGAATCAACATCACAGTCAACGGATTCAGAATCAACAGCAGAGTCAAATGATTCAGAATCAGCAACACGGTCAAATGATTCAGGATCAACATTACAGTCAAATGATTCAGAATCAGCAACACAGTCAAATGATTCAGGATCAACATTACAGTCAAATGCTTCAGAATCAACGTCGCAGTCAGCAGATTCAGAATCAACAACACAGCCAATTGATTCAGAATCAACATTGGCTCTTGAATCAGAATCATTTGAGTCAGAATTAAAATCATTACCTCTTGAGTCAGAGTCATTTGATTCAGAATCAACACTGCCTCTTAAATCAGAGTCAGTAGATTCAGAATCTGTAGAAGCTTCTGAATCAGACACATTGATTCCTAAATCTACTGAAGATGACTCTGATAGCTCTCAGCCAAAGACCGTCGTCTCCTCAGAGTCAACACTGGAGCCTAAAGAAGCAGCGACAGAAGAGACAGATACTTTAACAAGCCAAGATGATGTAGAAACACAACCATCAGATTTTGATGCACTAAACATTGATGATGTTGAACTTTTGCACATCCAACATGACTCTGATTCTGAGTCACAGCTTGAAACACAAACAGCAGGTTTAGATGTAGATATCGAAGAGCCTGCTAGCCATAAAGATTTACCACTACAAACTTTAGAGAAAACACTTGAGGATGAGGACAGCTGGTCATCAGCATTAAATGAAAAAAGTGAATCGAAAGAGACTGAATCTTTTCACGAACACGCCAAAGAATCACTTTTAGTTCATGACCTCAAAGCACAAAGAGATTTTGAAGAAGAGGAAAATATTGATGATGTGGAATTTTCTCATTCTCCTCACAATACGAAATCTGCTTCAGATGAGAGTGAAGTCGTCCCATCTGAACCAGCTCTGGAAACATTAGCATTAAATATAAGTGAAATCACAGAGAATACAAAGGAAAATGCAGATGATTTTGTTATGAAGGCCAGCATGAACACCAATGAAAATGCACACAAAAACATTGCAGACGATGCTCGGGATGCAGCGATAAACAGAAGCCAACAGCCTACAGAGTCCATCGATGAAGATGAAACTGAGAACGTTTCTGAAAGCCCAGAATCTGCTCCTCTACTTTATAAAACAGACGAACAGATCGAAAAGGTGAAGAACGAACTGGAGGATCTGCTTAAAAACACACTGGAGACTGAGGAAGATAGTCCTGGAGGTGAAGAGGACGAGGCTGAAGAGCTTCTGGAAGACGAAAACGCTCTTCTTTCATCTAATAGTCCTCACCTCACAGACCAAAATCCTGAAGACAATGAGCAACATGATGATGATGGTTTGGTTGAATCTCAACAAAGCGAAAACACAACACAAGCAGATGAAACTGAAACTGAAGAGGTTGGTCTTCCTCCTGAAGAGCCTGAATACAGCGATAGCGTACTGAGACTCACAATATTGCGAGATCACTTGAAGGTAGGCGACTGTTGGTAACCAATTTTCTTGATGCAATTAATTGCTGAAGCTTTTATTGTGATATACAGTGGGGCAAATAAGCATTGAATGCGTCACCATTTTTTCTCAGAAAAGATATTTCTGAAGGTGCTGTTGACTAGAAATGTTCAGCGGACAACCAAAGAAATCCACACATGCAAAGAAAACAGTATTAATTAGTTTACAAATTAAGTTATGCATAATAAAATGAAATGACGTACGAAATATTATTATTAAGGTCAATATTATTAGCCCACTTAAGCAATATTAGTTTTCGATTGTCTACAGAGCAAACCACTGTTATACAATGACTTGCCTAGTTACCCTAATTAACCTAGTTAAGCCTTTAAATGTCACTTTAAGCTGAATACTAGTGTCTTGAAGAAAATCTAGTCAAATATTATATACTGTCATCTTGGTGAAGATAAAATAAATCGGTTATTAGAAATGAGTTATTAAAACTATTATGATTAGAAATGTGTTGAGGAAATCTGCTCTACAATAAACAAAAAATGGGGGAAAATATACATGGAGGCTAATAATTCTGATTTCAACTGTATATTGATTTGTTGAAAATCGACATCTGTCTACTTAAAGGATGAGGATACCGAGCGCATGCAGAAGTACTTCGGCCTGAAGAACATGTTCAGAATCGAAGCCATGTTCTCTGATCTGGATCTTGAGATGAAGTCTGCTCGGGAGATGAAGACGGATACGGAGGAGATCGAGCAAACGCTGGACCAGATCACGGAGGCTTCAGAAAACTCCATTCTCGATGCCACAGAGGACATACTTAACGACAGAGACCGGAAAGCTCTGGAGGATGGACTGCAGAAGCAACCGGAGATGTATGATGTTGAGGCCGCCATGTTGGACGCTTTTCAGGAGATCGTTTTCGCTTTGCGACAGAAATATTCGACAGCCAGCGACAGCGTCCCATTGGTCGAGGAGGAACAAAGTGCATATGAAAGAGGTAAGGGAATGAGTTTAGTTATTAATTCTGAATGAAAAATGAGCAATTTCATGTAAATGTCAACTTTGGGGATTAGGGAGAGATGGTATAATGGTATATATTGGTATTTATCGATTGTTAGCATGTTTTCATTCCTTGTATACTGTGAAATGTAAGTAAGAATGCATGACCAAGACAGTACGACTGCAAATATTGTTACCGCAGAAAGAAGTGTGTAATGTTAGATTTTTTTTTTTACATGTGTACCGCAAAATGTAAATAAGTAGGCGTAGCCAAGACTGTACAACTGTATTTATCGTTACAACATGCAGTGTGTACCGTAAAATATATTTTTAGTTCCGTGTATACTGCGAAATGTAAATAAGTGGCTGTGGCCAAGATGGTACGACTGTATATATTGTTACTGAAGAATGAAGTGTGTACCGTAAATTTTTTTTGTTACACGTGTACCGCAAAATGTAAATAAGTGGGCGTGGTCAAGACTGTGCGACTTTATGTATTGTTACAGCATGAAGTTTGCACCGCAAAATATTTTTTTAGTTCCGTGTATACTGCGAAATGTAAATGAGTGGGCGATGCCAAGATGGTACGACTGTATATATTGTTACTGCAGAATGAAGTGTGTACCGTAAATTTTTTTTGTTACACGTATACCGCAAAATGTAAATAAGTGGGCGTGGTCAAGACTGTGCGACTTTATGCATTGTTACAGCATGAACTTTGTACCGCAAAATATTTTTTTAGTTCCGTGTATACTGTGAAATGTAAATAAGTGGGCGTGGTTAGGACGATACAACTATATATATTGTTACAGCATGCAGTGTGTACCGTAAAATATTTTTTTAGTTCCGTGTAAACTGCCAAATGTAAATAAGTGGGCGATGCCAAGATGGTACGACTGTATATATTGTTACTGCAGAATGAAGTGTGTACGGATTTTTTTTTTAAATGTGTACTGCAAAATGTAAATAAGTGGGCGTGGCCAAGACTGTACAACTGTATATATCGTTACAACATGCAGTGTGTACCGTAAAATATTTTTTAAATTCCGTGTATACTGCGAAATGTAAATAAGTGGCGTCAGTGTTGCTATTAAGGATGGGCGGTATGATGGTATATATCATACAATAGAATATGGTAGAATATTGTAAGTGCAGTTATTTTTGTTGTTGGCCTTAGGTGAACCTAGAGCTGAAAATAAACACTAATGCTGGGAGACGAGAGAAAAATAACAACAACCAATGAGAATCAGAATTTCTGCCATAGCTTTCAGTCATCCCTGGTGTTTTAAAGTCTTAATGCACCGCTTTTACACCTAACACTTTCTTAGGAACACTCAAAATCACAAACAATAAAAAAATTAAAAATATTGCATTTATGAAGTGAGCTTCACTCAGGTGAGTGGGCTTGACAAACCACCTGTAGAAAAACTCTTTTCTCTATTAAAAAAATTAAAAACTCACCCTTTTTTAAGGCTTATTTATACTTCTGTGTAAATTGCACGCATATGGTCAATATGGTTGCATTGCCCTCGCCATGACACTGTAAATAATGCAATGTTTAATGCAATAAATTTTTCCCAAAATCAAGCAGCCCTCCTGAGCACTGTAAATTTTTATACAAATATTGAATCAAATTTAAATGAATTAATACTTTTTAATTGAATAAACTGCTTGGGTCTATATTATTAGAATAGTTTTTTTTGTACCTCTCCAGTAAACAGCACTTAGGAATTATAATGTCAAATTTCACAGAAGGTCTAAGAATTGTGCCTTGATTTTAATTGTGCCACCAGATGACCCCCGAGCTGACGCTGAAGAGGTGAACAATCTGGACATTACAACTGAAATAACTGAGCCAGCTGAAACTCCTGAAATGCACAAGGAGCAGAATGAATCTGAACCGATTCTGAATCCTGAATTGAACGTGAACCCAGATTTGTCCCACAATAAAGATGTGGATCTTGAGGAGGACGGAGGCCATTTCAACAGGAATAAAGACGCTCAAATCAGTTTCGAAGACGCTGAGGAGATCCAAAAGGGACCTCATGCTATTTTGGAGAAGCCAGTGGACATTGGCTTTCACTTTGAGATGGATCCGTCTTCAGGTTTGTTAGTTTTAATTCATTTGTTTTGTTTTTTTAAGTTTGGCTAGAGCTGCATGATATTGGAAAAAGCTGACATTGCAGTATTTAGTTTTGCCGTGATGTATATTGCAATATGAATATAATTTCACCAGATAATAATTCACCTGAGCTTTTCACTCATCATAGCACACGTGCTGCTGATAATGTGACAATAAAAGTGATTTGATTTGATTTAATTTGTATATTTAGAAAGATATCATATATTAGATTAAATGGGATGATCAAGTCTTTTTCTATGCAGTGCATCTGCATAATATATAAAATACAAGCATGTATATGCAAAAATAAATGTTAAATAAGCAGTTCTTTATGGTTTTCTGGTGAGTCTAACAGTATTCAAGTACAAAAATTGAACAATCAAGCATAAAATAACACAGCCATCATCGTTATATAAATAATTTTGTACAATAATGATCATTCATTCATGTTCATTTGCCGCTTTTTTTTATTTATCAGGGTTCGCCACAGTGGAATGAATCGCCAACTATTTTAGCATATGATTTACACAGCGATTGCCCTTACAGCTGCAACCCAGTACTGGGAAACAACCATACACACTCATTTGTACACATACACACTCATACACTACGTTCAATTTAGTTAATCAATTCCCAATAGCGCATGTGTTTGGGTGGTGGGGGAAACCGGAGCACCCGACGGAAACCAACATGGGGAGAACATGCAAACTCCACACAGAAGTGCCACTGGCCCAGCTGGGACTCGAACTAGTGATCTTCTTGCTGTGAGGCCACAGTGCTAACCACTGAGCCACCGTGCCGCCCTTTACAATAACATAAAAAATATGTATTTAATAATGTCTTCATCATTTAATTTGTAATAAATAATCTAATCCTGCGATGTGGCAATTGCGAATGCATTGCAATATCCATGCTCAATTCATATATTATTCACTTTAAATGGGTGATGTGAGGCGTTGCCGAACTGCATTGTGGATCCGTCAGCGTTGCTTGCTGCAGAAGTTGGGACTAGCTCAACTTTTCAAGCACCGACAGAAGCGTCAGCCAATCAGATCGCTGTATGCAAATAAACCAGCTAGACGCCTAGGCCTATTGCTGACTGAATTTCATTCTACTGACGCTGCTATGACGATCGCGGTAGCCCCAACTTCAGACACGCCTTCAGTCAAGAGGTGACGCTGAAGCCACGTGTAAATGGGGCGGAATTGATAGTAATTCAATTAAGTAAATGAATTTTGGTTCATATTGCCCCTTTCTTGATATTCACTGTATAATTGCACGCTGATTAAAACTATTTATTTGACGCATATCGTTAATTTTTTGGCACCAGGTTCGTTGGAGTCTCCGAGTGTCTCCGATTTCCATGATGCAGAAACTGGCAGTGATTCCTCCGACTCATCGACTTCAGATGAACTTCAGGATTTGGTGGTGCTTGTCAAAGAAAATCTGGGAGTTTATGGAGAGATTGTGAGTACTACAATATTCAAATATGTTGCATTAAAGTCGGAGTTTCAATAGTTGGTTCTTTCTAGGGCTGCACAATATAAGGTTTCAGCATTGCTATTGCAATGTGCGCATCTTCATAGCCCCATAGCTGAATCTGCAATGTCCAGTCTGAATTGTAGTTGACCAGGAATTGTATTTAATCACTGTATTTATATGGACTTTATATGATTTATGCAAAAAAAAAAAAAAAAACATTTTATACGTAGAATTCTTATTATTTATTTAGATTTATTTATATTTTCAAGATTTGTTTTTGGCCTTTTTGCCTTTTTAGTGAATGAATAGGACAGTTTTTTAGACAGGAAACGAAGTGGGAGCGAGAGAGGGGGTGGGGATGGGAAATGTCCTCAGGCCGGGACTCAAACTCGGGACGCTCTAAAGTGCAACTGCACCATATGTCAGCACGCTAACCACTAGGCTATTGCGCCGACTTTGCCCAGAATTTTTATCTTGTTTATAGTCCAAATATCTACATTTCAAAGCGAAAACAAGATTTTTTACTTACTCCACTGGCAGATAATTTCCTTAAAACAAGCAAAACACTCTTTATTTTCACTTATTTCTTCTGATGATGAAAACTAAACAGTAGTTTTACTTGGTTTAAGATTTTTTTTTTTTATTTGGACTAGAAACAAAACAAAACGATTCAAGACACAATGACACAAATCATAAAAATAAAGGTTCTTTATTGTGGTCTCTTGTCAAGACAAGATCTAAAACAGATCTAAAACGGCAGGGATTAAGCCAAAGGACGTTTGTATAACTCTTATTTTTATCCACGATCTTACTTTCTCTCAGATTTCACTCCCTGGAGTATTCGACATCATGTGCCTCACTCAGGACATGCGTTAGGGCTTCCCCTACCATAAAACACCTAAAACACGGATTGCTGTAAAACTCGTCAATGGCAGGGAAGCGTTTTCTCTCATGGACTGCAGGGAAAGAGTTCAGCTAAATAATTTATTGATTTGATGTACATCATAATACCATCCATACATGCAAAGCACAAATAATGTCCTTCAATTCGGTCACGTCCAGCGGCCGTCATCTTTTGTGCAATCTTCATCATTGTAAGCTGCTTGCTTTTCTGTTTGTTCTATTGCTCCGTTTGTTATATGTTTGCTCAGACTTCACATGTAAATCACTTGCGTTTCATCTGTGTCTGCTTATGACACAGGCTGGAAAACGTTTTTACCCCACTCTCATGTAATGTTAGGACTGTGAGGGCACAGGTGAGAGACCCTTTTTTCGAGAGATACATCACGTGTATGCAACATCTGTAAGTCATGTAAGACAATTAATTGCAAACTGAAATGAATATAATTTAATTATATGGTTTGGAATTGGGTGTTTTATGAAATTATTAAAAAAAATTTGCAATTATTTTGCATTTAAATAGAGAATTTTTTTTCTTTTTTTGTGGATTTTACGATGGATTAAGGGATTGCGGAACCATGAAAAACTAGGGGGTCTGAAAAACATTGCAGTGTCAGATTTTTCCAATATTGTGCAGCCCTAGTCTTCTTTTGTAGCATAAATCTGATTAAAATGGCTTCTTGAATGTTGATTGCAGAATTGCAAGAACATTTTGCATCTCCTACCCAATGTTGAATAAACCTTCTAATATTTATTATAAAATTTTATTAAACGGTTATAAATAATGACACAATTTATATCAAGCTATCTTTCAAGAATGATGTTTGTGTGAATTTAGGGAGGCTTTACCTATTTTTTGACTGTGTCCGACTCCTAAATATACATATTAATATATAAATATATATATATATATAAATAAATAAAATATATATATATATATATATATATATATATATATATATATATATATATATATATATATATATATATATATATATATATATATATATATATATATATATTCAGCTTCAATTATATTAATTCCTATAATAATTTAGCCTAGTTTTCATTTTTTGTGTATGTTTACAAAAGTTTAATAATCCCTTGCACATCTATTTATCTATTATTTGTCATTTCTATTTGAAAATATATACATATTGTTTCTGTCTTTAAATTCTTGTCAACTGTTACATTGGTTATATACATTTCATAATAATAGTTTCATAATCTTATATGGTATACACTGGTGTATACCATATTTTTATTTATGAATACAACACAAAAGTGTACTCATATGTTTTAATTCAGTCATAAGTTTATATATATTTGTATTTTATATTAAAAATATAAGATGTTTTTTTATATTAAAAAACTAATATGTGTATCACATAAATAATATCCAATACAGTTTATTATTGATCATTGCAGAGTAAAATTACTTTCTTGTTCAATTCTGCATCAGGTCACGTGTCTGTGTCTATAGCAGAGATGCCCAAAGTAGGGACTGGTAACCTTTGATTTGGCCCACCGTCTGATCTGTAAAGATAGGGAGAATGATGGGAAGGTTGTTGGGACGAATACCTTTGTTTTTATGCGTATCACTACTGAAAAAAACGGCTTAAACCAGCCTAAGCCTGTTTTAGCTGGTCAACCAGGCTGGTTTTAGAGGGGTTTTGGCCATTTCCTGGCTGGTTTCCAGCAATTTCCAGCCTGGTCTTAGCTGGTCAGGCTGGGAGATGACCAGCTAAAACCAGCTTGACCAGCCTAGCCAGGCTGGGAGCCCAGCCAAAACCAGCTTTGTCCAGCTTAAACCAGGCTAGTCTACCAGCTAAAACCAGCCAACCAGCCTAGGCTGGTATAAGCTTTATTTTTCAGCAGGCATGCTGATTATGTTTCAATAAATCAGACTTTTAAAATTTAAATAGGGTCACATGAATGATAGAAGACAATGCACAAGTCATTGGTGGCAAATCAAGGCAAAGGCTCGACTAGTGTATTCAGAATTGAACTCCATTGTGTTATAAATGTGATTGTTTATGTTTTCTACGTATTTTTTTATATTAGTGAACTAATTAGGAAACTACCCATGGTAAATTTAATGTATTATGGTTTGGAATAAATATATATTCGGTTTGGTATATATTCGGCCCACAGCCCTCAATTAAGGTTGATTTTTGTCCCGTTATGAGAAAAAGTTTGGGCATCTCAGGTCTGTAGAGTACCCTGCTAAGTGTACTTGCATGAATGAAATCCAATAGCGCAGCATGCTAAACTTGCTAATAAAACTCCATACGTGAATCATATGTGTATGAAACCATAGCCAAACAAAGTTCCAAAGCATTGTTATTCAGTTTAGCCTGATGTTGTTGTACATACTCTAAAAAAGCATCGTTAACATAACTCCAAGTTGTCAAAACAACTAGCATCTCTGCTAATGTGATCAAACGGTCTCGTGTTCTGACTAATCAGAGGCCGCTGTGAGCATCACGTGACTGCGAGCACACAGAGTGGAAGTGCTTGTCTCAGTGAGAGACTCTCCGCTCAGCGTTTTGAAATGTTGACGTGTTGAAAGAGATCAACACTGATCTTACTCCAGCCGCGATTTCAAAACATACTAACTATTTATATATATTTATTATCCATCTATGCTATTACTTCTTAGTTTAAACAGAATAGCTGTGTCAAACACGCGCGACAAAGCGGTTTTATATTAAAAATCCACCGGCTTCCGATATGAACCAGCGGTCCGCCATTTATACACTGTTTATCGGCTTCAACCTCCGTTTCTGATCGCTAATAAATCAGCTAAAACGCTTTATGAGGATGGACTCACAACCAATTCTTACCTCTCAACCAGCTGAGATAGAAAACACTGCCTTTTTCGTCTTCATCCTGTCCAGACTTCACGAAGTAAGTGCCCTTTAGACTCAAAATGCTGCCTTCAGGAGTCAATTGTTTGATTTATGCTAGCTTAAACTGTTCAGAATTAACAATTTCCGTCTAATATCCGTGCAGAATTGTGTAATTAGGTCGCAGTGTTGTATTTTTTAAATCCTCCTCATTGGGGTCTTCATAGTAATTCTGTTGCAGTTGGTAAAGTCCATTTAGGGGTCGCATAATATCCCGAGACGGCTAAATTTGCTAATATAAACGGAGTTGTGTGTGTTCATTACAGGCATATTGGTGATGACTGTGTTTTACCAGAGGTGAAAGTCCACAGTAAGCAACACTGTTGTTGTGTTATTGGTGCATGTGTCTGGTGATAAGGTTCAGAGCACATTGAATACCCTTTGGATTTGTCAAATAGGTCTAAGAGTGCAGAAAGGGTCAGAAAGTGCCACATGGGCTTCATAATCTGCCTCTTACTAATATATTGTGAACACTTCATCTGTCAGCAAGTGAAGCCGAGGTGTCATATAACATATGTTCATACAAGTGCTTGAATATTAATCTAGTGTATAAGGTTTGAAATGTGCAAAGATGTTGAAACTGCTTGAAAATGTAATTGTGTTGATTCATAAATACTTCCTGTTTAGTAACAAATAAATAAGTAAAACATAATAAAATATATTATCTTAAACTCATTTTAAGAGCCGACTCTGTGCTGATGTTCATCTGCGCCTTTTGATTAAGCCGTGATTGAAGAAGGAATGCATGGAGATTCCATTTCATGAGTAAACAAAATAAATCAATAAAAAAAAAAAATTAGCACATTTCAGATGGGAGTAAAAACATTTAAGAGAGAGAATGACTGATTCAGTGTTGGGCTTGGGGCAAACATGCCATTTAAATATTTTCCATAGATGAAGAATTGCACAGTATTTGGTTTCAGCATCGATATCGCAATTTGTGTATCTGCAATAGTCACATCGCAGGATCTGCAATGTCAAGTTGGGATTATAATAACCAGGCAACCACCACAGTTCAGAACATGAGATTTGTGTGGTCATAACAGAGTTTAACCCTAATAAAAGTGAAAGATTTAATGTGGATGTGTTTTAAAGACATGATATATTATCTATCAATCCATCCATCCATCCATCCCTCTCTCTCTCTCTCTCTCTCTCTCTCTCTCTCTCTCTCTCTCTCTCTAATTCAGATGAATTTGTAAAGTGTTTTAAAGGTTTGAAAAATGCACCTGGGGTATGTGCTTGAAATGAAAAGTGCTTAATATCCTCATCAAATAAAAGTGTACACTTATTTATATATGTGTATAGTTCTAAATGATGTAACTGTGCACTTCATAATTTGTAAATTAGTTTGTCTTTGTAAAGTTTAATCAAATACCATAACCTACCTTTCCCCAATTGCCATTTACATGTCCTTTAGGGCAGAGCTGTCTTTTAGGGTGGAGCTCTCATTCTTTTAGGGCAGGGCTGTCTTTTTTTTTTTTTTTTTTTTTTTTTTTTTTTTTTTTTGGAGTGAAGCTGTAAGTCCTTTGGGGAGGGCCTATCAGTGCTTTAGGGCAGAGCTATTCATTCTTTAGGGTGGGGCTATCAATTCTTTAGGGCAGGGGTGTCCACACTCGGTCCTGGAGTGCTGGTGTCCTGGAGAGTTTAGCTCCAACCTTGATCAAACAAACCTGAAGCAGCTAATCAAGCTCTTACTAGGTATACTAGAAACTTCCAGGCAGGTGTGTTGAAGCAAGTTGGAGCTAAGTTCAGCAGGACACCGGCCCTCCAGGACCGACTGTGGACACCTCTGCTATAGGGTTTAGCTATCAGTCCTTTGGGGAGGGGCTACCAGTCTTGTAGGGTGGAGCAATCAGTCCTTTAGAGTGGAGCTAGGAGTCTTTTAGGGCCGAGCTAGAAGTTCTTAAGGGCGGAGCTATCAGACTTTTAGGGCGGAGCTGTTCATTCTTTGGGGCAGGGCTATCAGTTCTTCAGGGTTTAGCTATCAGTTCTTTGGGGAGGGGTTACCAGTCCTTTAGGGCAAATCTATCAGCCTTTCAGGGCCAAGCTAGAAGTTCTTAAGGGCAAAGCTATCAGACTTAGGGTGGAGCTATTCATTCTTTAGGGCAGGGCTATCAGTTCTTTGGGGGGGGCTACAAGTCCTTTAGGGTGGAGCTAGCAGTCCTTTAGGGTGGAGCTAGAAGTCTTTTAGGGCAGAGCTAGTAGTTCTTAAGGGCGGAGCTATCAGACTTTTAGGGTGGAGCTATTCATTCTTTAGGGCAGGGCTATCAGTTCTTTGGGGAGGGGCTACCAGTCCATTAGAGTGGAGCTATAAGTCTTTGGGCAGAGCTAGAAGTTCTTAAGGGCAGAGCTATCAGACTTTTTGGGTGGAGCTATTCATTCTTTAGGGCAGGGCTATTAGTTCTTTGGGGAGGGGCTACCATTTCTTTAGGGCGGGGCTTGAAGTTCCTAAGGGCGGAGCTATCAGTGGGTGTCTGTTTTAGCCAATCTGTCCATTCTAATTTTTCAAATTCATCCGTTCATTAATCTTTTTTTATTTTCTTACCAACACCTTTTTCCAGTCTTTTCAAATCTTAATTGGTTCCCGAAGAACTAAATCATCCACCGCCCTACATTTTTCTTTTTTTACAGCCACTCGAAACTGTCCTGAATTGTCTCACGATAGCGGAAAAAGCACATTGTTAACTTCTGTTTCATTCAATATTCTGTTTCTCTAGGATCTGCATCATAATATGAAGAAAACCACAGCTTCCGGTTCATGCAGACTTTAAACTCATTTCTCTTGTGTGTTTTTGTGTTGTGCAGCTGATCACTGCGCTTCCAGAGGAATGGCGACCGGGTCCCAATTTTCACGGAGTCCCCTGGGAGCCAGTGGTGGTCACAGTGGCCATCGGGGCCCTCACTATACTGATGTTCTTCTGGAGGACGGTGCTCGCTGTGAGAGATCCTCTTGTTTACATGATGAATGTTTTCATTCTTTTAGTATCGATTTAATCTGATGGTATCTTTCACTTGTTCTCTCTTCTTCTAGATTAAAGGCAGAAGCTATCAGTGTAAGTCACTTCTCAGCCTTGTATACGTTTTATGTGTTTACTGACCTTTTAGGGTTTGATGTACAGTTGAAGTCAAAATGCCCTCTTGGGAATTTTTCACAGTATTTCCTATAATGTTTTTTCTTCTGGAGAAATTCTTTTTTTTTTTATTTTGGCTAGAATAAAAGCAGTTTTACATTTTTAAAAAGCTGTTTAAGCTCAATATTATTAGCCCCCTTCAGCAATATTAGTTTTGGATTGTCTCCAGAGCAAACCACTGTTATACAATGACTTGCCTAATTACCCTAACTTTACCCTAATTAACCTAGTTAAGCCTTGAAATGTCACTTTAAGCTGAATACTAGTGTTTTAAAGAATGTCTAGTCAAATATTATGTACTGTCATCATGGCAAAGAGAAAAGAAATCAGTGATTAGAAATGAGTTATCAAACCTATTATGATTAGAAATGTGAAAATATACAGGGGGCTAATAAATTAGGAGGGCTAATAATTCTGACTATGTGCCATGGTAAAAATGTGTCCAATGAGGATTTTATAAGTGACATGGTTTTTAATCTTACATTTTATCTCAGTTTGATGTTTTTAAAACTGTATGACAGATTTATTATTAGGGATGCACCGATACCTTTTTTTTATGGATCCGATCCCGATATCAAAATTCTGAGTATCGACCGATACAGATCCGATCCCGATAATGTGCCGTTTTTATCATATTAATAAAAAAATAATAATTTTAACAACGTGTTGTTTCATATTCGTTTATTATTTCCCTTGCTGCATTCGTTATTTAATGTTCGAATACTGAAACAAATAACAGCCATCGCTTAAAGGGTTATATTTGACCATCAAAATGTAGTATATTTTATATCATTATCAACTTTTGATATAAAGACGCTGTGTAATTTAATTGAAATGAAATAAATTAAATGAAATTAAATGAAATAATTTAAGTGCTATATTTTTTATTAGTGAGAGTGCTTGCTCACTTTTGACAAGGCCTGTTGAAAATGATATTTCTGCCACTATAATACAAATGCACGATCATTGTTGCATTATCATTGTTTATTTTTCTGTTATGTTCAGAGATTTTAAATACATTATTTATTTATATGGCGCATGACACTGACGGTAGACAAATGGAGAACAGACAAATAACAACGGACAGATACCAAATTGTAACACACTGACAACGAATATCAAATTCACTGACACACAACGCAGAAATTCAGGGCCTCCCGAGTAGCGTCCTGTCACCACTTTTATCCCACGGTGTCAGCAGCTGGATTGGAGATCTTGGGTCAGAGGGGGGCATGGCAAACAGCTGGGCAGCGGTAGCAAATCGGAGCCAAGGTATGGGTGGAAGCAGGAGAGAGGTAGAGCGCGAGCAAGCACGGAGAGAGAAAGAGACTAGCAAAAAAAAAATAATAGTAATCCTGCAACAGGAATGTAACACCCCTCCAATCATTTTCAATTAAAATTCAATTAACCCTCCAAATAAAATTTACCCAGAGCCACGCAACATAATGAGGCGCTGTGACATGTACCTATATTTAGCACCCCTATTTGATGCAGCGGCATAGCAGTGTTTAGTCACGCGGTTGCTTTTGTTTTATGAACAGGACCAAAAACTAGTTTCGACTATTATTTAAGAATACTTGAACAAAGGGAGCTGTTTACATTGCGTTACCAAGACAACTACTGATGCGTTTTGTGTAATGTTTCAAAGAGCTTTGCTGCAGCACGACAGTGGAAAATGAAACCGTATCCATGCTGTCTGGCCCGGTTTGGCACGTAATGGAACGGTTCTGCTTTAAGAACAATTCAGCACGATAGTGGAAAAGCGGCTATTGATATGATCTGTTGTGGTCCAGCTTATGTTTCCTTTTTAGAAAATTGAGATTTTTCTTCGAAATCTGCAATAGGCTAACACTACTGACTGATATTTTACTGCAGGTTTGAAGCAGACTAAACTAAGCCGTCTGAGGCCAGTTTTACCTGATAAACATTCCCTCGCCTAAACTCGCCGTATGTCTGAAAAATTAATTTTGAAACAAATTTTGTGTTTGTTGGTCAGTTATCAACAAAATAAACAAGAATATTTGAGGTGAAGTTCAAAACAAGGTGCGCTTATATGCTTTAGCTTAAGCTGGTCTAGTATCTAGTCAATATTGTGTGCTGTCATCATGGCAAAGACGAAAGAAATTGTTTATTAGAAATTTATTATTTATAGAAAGTTATTAAAACTATTATGATTATAAATATGTTGAAAATATCTGTTAAGTTGCACTTTTTATGGCTATTATTATGCATTTATTTTTACACATAAAATATACATTCAAATATGTGAAAAATAAATAATTTGTAACTGTAGTCTTGTAACTGTGTGTATTTATGGATTCACACACACTGAGGACTGATATATGTGTGTATATAATTTAACATTAATAATAATGCATGTGTTTGTATGCTGTGATGTATTTGTGCAAGCGAATCAATATCGAACATGAATAATAATATACGGGAAGATAAGTAATCATACTTCAGATTGCTTTTATAAGCTAACGGAAATGTGATTTATATTACATAATATTCATATTTATAAAATACTTAGTACACTAATATATGTAAAAAGCTTTAATGCATGTTAAAACCAGTCAATCTAATTCATGCATGCAAATAATTACGAAGTGATTTTAAAAAGGTTAAAAATGTAATGTACATACTTATTGCACATAAATGTTTATATATTTGTTCGTGTGTCTTAATAAATATATATATTGTTTGTTGTTTTTATTTCACAGTAACTGAAAAGCAGCTTAGAGACAAAATCCAGCAGCTTCTCAATGAGAAATCTGATGCTGCGAACAAGATCACAGAATTAAATGACATGGTAAACCTCCACATTTCAATCTCTCGTCTATTGCTGGCTTTATTATTTAAATTTTAATTTCAATTTGCCTCTATGCAGATAAAAGAAAGAGAACAACGCCTGCAAAACTCAGAGAAGTCGCTGAGTTCCAGCCAACATGAAATAAAAGGGCTGAAGGTGAAATGCAGCAGCAGAATTCATTTGCTTTGACCTCATTTTCCTCACCGTGTATGATTATGTAATGTCTTTATTTGTTTTTTTATGAACTAGAATCATCACCAGAAAATGCAGAGTCAGTGGGAGCAGATGTCTGGGAGTATTTCGCAGCTCAATCAGACAATTGTGGACACACAGGAAGAAAACGCAAACCTTAATGAAAAGGTAAACTTGGCTTTAAGGCATGTTCACACCAAGAATGATAACTAATAATTATAAACATAACGATAACTACATTTGTGCCCAGACCAGCAAATAAGGATCTATTTTCTTTTTTGTAGACTTTTCTTTTTGCATTACCCTCTTATACTCAGCAGATATCCTCAGTGTGCTAGATTTCTAGTGCATCTGACCAGTGAATCCAGCTCGTGTAATCAGTAAATTTAGTGTTCTTTAAAATTAGCACTGGATACCTGAGGTGCTTTTTTTTTATACTTCTAATTTGTAGACTGGCTTTGCATTTAACATTTTTTTTTTAAATCATTCTTCGTCTTTTAAGATCTGAAGCTTTAAATTTATATGTGTGATCCCAACTAGAGCTGCATGATACCAGGAAAATGTGCAATATTGTCATTGAGTATTGCGATAACTATATTTCTTACAACATAACATTTCTAGTGCATCTGACCAGTTAATCTAGCTCGTGTAATCAGTAAATTTAGTGTCCTTTAAAATTAGCACTGGATACCTGAGGTGCTTTTTTTTTTTTATACTTCAGTTTTGTAGACTGGCTTTGCATTTAACATTTTTTTAAATCATTCTTCGTCTTTTAAGATCTGAAGCTTTAAATTTATATGTGTGATCCCAACTAGAGTTGCATGATACGAGGAAAATTTGCGATGTTGTTGAGTATTGGGATAATATTTCTTACTATAAAACATTTCTAGTGCATCCGACCAGTGAATCCAGCTCTTGTAATCTGGCCGATCAAACAGTGAATTCAGTGTTCGCAGTTAATGTAAGGGAATAAAAACAACACAATTATTTTCCTAAGTATTTTCAAAGGAGGCAGGCAACGACGCCAAAACTAGCATTTAATACCTGAGGTGCTTTTTAATTCTATGTTTCCATTTTCTAGCCTGGCTTTGCACGTAACATTCGTTGTTATCATTCTACGTTGATTGTCATTATTTTTAAATAGGATTTTTAAATGCGTCAACCCTCTACATTTCAATGCATTCTTAATGGCTGTGTGTGTTTTATCAATTATTAGCTGGGAAAAGTAATCCCAACTAGAGCTGCATGATACCAGGAAAATGTGCGATATTGTCATTGAGTATTGCGATAACTATATTTCTTACAACATAACATTTCTAGTGCATCTGACCAGTGAATCTAGCTCATGTAATCAGCAAACTTAGTGTTCTTTAAAATTAGCACTGGATACCTGAGGTGCTTTTATTTTTATTCTTCAATTTTGTAGACTGGCTTTGCATTTAGCATTTTTTAAAAATCATTCATCGTCTTTTAAGATAGGCTTAACATTAAACAGTGCAGCTTCTCCACTGTCGCCTGAAGCTTTAAATTTATATTCATGATCCCAACTAGAGCTGCATGATACCAGGAAAATATAAAATATTGTATTGAGTATTGCGATTTTAATATTTCTTACAGTAAAACATTTCTAGTGCATCCGACCAGTGAATCCAGCTCTTGTAATCTCCGATCAAACCATAAATTCAGTGTTCGCAGTCAATGTAAGGGAATAAAAACAACACAATTATTTTAACTAGTTCCAAAGGAGGCAGGCAACGACGCCAAAACTAGCATTTAATATCTGAGGTGCTTTTTATTTTTTTGTTTCCATTTTCTAGCCTAGCTTTGCACGTAACTTTCATTGTTATCATTCTATATTGATTGTCATTATCAAATAGGATTTTCAAATGTGTCAACCCTCGGTATTGTCATTGAGTATTGCGGTAACTATATTTCTAACAATATAACATTTCTAGTGCATCTGACCAGTGAATCCAGCTCGTGTAATCTATCCAATCAAGCAGTGAATTAGGTGTTCGCAGTCAATGTAGGAAAGTAAAAACAACACTAATTATTTTCCTAGGAAGTTCCATTTAATACCTGAGGTGCTTTTTTGTTATGTTTCCATCTAGCCCGGCTTTGCACGTAACATAGTTTTTTTTTTTATTATTCTTAGTTTTTAAGATTGTCGTTATCTTTAAGATGTTTAACTTCAATCAGTGCAGCTTCTCCACAAAGCTTTAAATTGCATCAACCCTTTATATTTCAATGGCTGTGAGTGTTTTATCATGTATTAGTTGGGAGAAAATCATTCTGAACGTGATTGAAACTAGACCTGCGCGTTACTGTGAAAATATTTGATAATGTTGTTGAGTATTGCGATAACGATATTTAACAACATTTAACAAAGGCTATTCTTATTTTCTCTGTTGTTAAATAGTTTTTTATGTAATTATATTAAAATAAACAGTTGAAAGATCTAGTCAGTTCTAAAAAAAATCTTTGTCAAGATGCAAACATTTAGTCTTTAAACCACTACGAATGAGTGAAAACTTGCGTGGATATTCTGACTCTGATTGGCTGTTGTCATTTTTGTCTCGACCTGTTAAGGTTTATTTTCAGCTCTATATTTACTCCTGGGCTGCTTCAGCCAATAGCTCAACAGCAAGTACTAGGGAGGTGGGGCTCAAGATAGTAATGCCCTACTGATTGGTCATATTAATATACAAGAACAACCTATGCTTGAAATTAAATGTAATTTATCAAACATGTCTGATATACATATAGATCATTTTGAGGGATGTAAACAAAAACAACGGTCTCAACACATTTCCTGTTTTACATGTTTAATTTCTACAGATTCCGAGAATCCAAAAAGAGCCACATATTGATAAATAATGTTATGACAGCTGTTTTAACAAAGTTATGATTAAATCGCCTCCTGTTACAGTTATGAAATAGTTTGATAACAAGCAGGAAATGTTCATAGGCCAATGACATCACCACATTGAAATGGTCAATAGGGTATATACTATTATTGGGATAACAATAATATTTGCGATATATTGTGCAGCTCTAATCCCAACGACAGTCTGCTGTTGTTTTACGGTCTGAATGGTTTTTATTAAGATGTCTTTGTTGTTGTTTTTTTATAGTTTTTGTGCTTCGTGTGAACAGAACTTTATTGTAGCTTCTGCCATTGTGTTTTCTTTCTTTGACAAGATTTTTCAAAACTGTTTATTGTTCTTAAAGATTTCCAAGATGCACCAGAGAATTGAGAAATACCAGAAAACACTGAAGAATTACGATGATGAGCGTGCAAAGGTACTTTGTCCAGTATGAGCTGATTTAGTGGTTGAAATGAGAAACCAGTAATTACTTGTATGCTTTATTAGGTGCTGTTGTGTCTGGATGTCCATTGTTACTGGAAACCAGAGTATTTTCTAATGCTTAGATGAGATACACTGATATCTGCTCTAATTATGTCTAGTTTAGTAAATGTTTAATCTCTTAAAAGAGGATTTGAGTGATTAAAAAAGCATGCAATTGGGAAATATTTAGATTACTAGTAGTTTATGATTTCCTTTCCTTATTATTCAAATATCACATTTTCAAGAAGTTTATTAAATCATTGAATGTCACATGGAGATAAGTAAGAGTGCTCTTGCTGCTTTTTGTTTTGATCTAACAACAGGTTCATGTCCTTATGGATGAAGCTAAACTCCGAGAAGACGCTCTTAAGGCTCAGGTTCTGTCTTTTGAGAAGGAAAATGGTGCTTTAAAAGAGCAGAAGAAATCTGTAAGTCTTTCTGTCAGAGCTGTACACATATCAACATGAAAATCATCCATCGCTTCAGCTTGATTTAAAGGCACAGTTCATCCAAACCTCCATTCATCTGTTTAATACAAAGAAAGATATACTAAAGAACAGCCATTGACTTAAGCAGTATAGGTCTTTGTGTCCAAAAATTTGGGTGGGAACCTGAAGCAACTTGGGTTACATTATGATGTATTGGGACCCAGACTGGACTGACTGAAATGCGTAGGTTTTGTTTCCAAAATGTTGTGCGGTATCAAAAACTTCATTAAAACAACACTCTTCCTGCAGTTCCACACATTCAATATCTTGTTTGTCACAGGGGGCATGCATGAAATGGTCCTGAATGCCCATATGAATGTAGTCAGTAGCTATGTTTCCATCCACCTATTTTATGCGCATTTTGCATATGCACATAAAAAACCAGTTGATGGAAACGCCATGATGCGCATAAAGTTTGAAAACGCGCATAAAAAAACGTATTCGCATAACTGTGTAGGATAAACTTTTTATTCGATAAGAAAAGATGCACATAAACTGCGATGGAAACACTTTTACCGTACAAACTCCAGCATGCGCATTAAAAAAGGTCATGTGATTTTGTTGAAAGAGATCATGTGATGCTTAAAATGTGTGTGAATGGACAAAACGTCAGGCTGAGCACATTAAAAAAACATCTGAAATGTTGTTTTGGTCATTATAAAACACCTTAACGTTTCAGTATTAGTGTTATTATATTATTAATGACCTCCAGAATCAAGAGCGCCTGTGCTCCGCGTCTGACACCTTCAAACGCCACTGCGCGCTCACTGCATGTCAGGATTGTCTTCCGTGGCGCATTCATTTAGAAAAGCTTGATGCAGCTTCTCCTACTGCAGCAAATGCAGTTTTCACTGTTGATATTTGGCGCCAGTTAATCAGGAAGTGACGATTTTGTTCGCTTTGACTCGTTGGATGGAAACGCTGCTTCATTCGCACAACGTTTATGCGATAATCCAGTTTTGCGCATAAAGTTCATTCACATTTTCGGATGGAAACATAGCTAGTGTCTATCTCCCCTGCGTCTGTGTTGCTGCTGTGTAAATCAGTGCGTGCATATAATGAAACTCCCCTTTTCATGCAAATCCTTCCCTCTTTTATGGCCCTTTAAAATATAGAGCCAAACTCGCACAGGTCTCAGGTCTGCTGTGAAGGCTAACGCTAACACCTCAATTCCATAGTATTTTGTATTTCTGCTATGGATGTTAGTGGCTGCTTTTCAACTTTCATCAGGATATTCATAAATCATTCATATTTCATCAGAGATTCATTGAAGTTTAGAATCGCTTGAGTGTGAGTAAATGCTGAGGAAATTTAAATTGAGGATGAACCATCGGTTTCAGTAGCATGTATTTTCTGGCAGCTCCTTGGCGACGCTAAAGACTGGCAGGAGAAGCACAAGAAGCTGAGCGAGGAGATCCGAGTTTATCACAAATCCCAGAAAGAGCTGGAAGACTCTCTGGTGCACAAGGAGAACGAGATCGATGTGAGTGAATGTTTTGCAGATTATAAAACAATGACTTTGTGTGTTGTCTGCAAAAAGTCTCATCTCAAATGCATGACGTCTGATGAATCTGTAGGTTTTGTCCAGCTGTATCGCCGAGCTCAACCGACTGGGAGGCTGCGACTCTGCAGAGCTACAGAAAGAAGATGCTAGAATGTCTAACGGGGATGAATCTGGTAAACGCTTTTGTTTGTAACTCCAGTTTTTATTCGCATTAGTTTTCTGTCTTTTTTTGGTGATCTTAATGGAGGAGTCGTGTGCAGTCTGTGTTTTCGGTTATTCATGGGATGTTGATGTCTGCTCTGTCGACTTTTGATGTTGAAAATTCAACTCCACAGTTTAACAAAGTGACTTTTTTTGACATTTTAAGGCTCGTACACACCGGGACGCTATTCGATTGTGTTTATCGTCAGCGTTTTACGAGACGTTTTTCCGTTATTAAACCCAAACGATTTTCACTGGCGTCAAGCTGAAGCGTATGCAAAATCACTCCTTGACGTTAGATGGCGCTACACAACTTTAAGCTTCTGACACCCGCTTATAACACAGAAGAAGAGGAAGAGAGGAAGTTGGCATGCTTGTTGTTAAAGTTACTGGTGACTCGAACGAGCATGGATGGTTCAAGCTCCAGCTCTAGCAATGAAGAAATGATTATTGTCCACCAGTGCAATAAGCAGCTCCACATTCATATCGCCTCTGGGCATCTTCTTCACTGTGCGCTCGCAATGACAGTTTTGCACTTGAGCACCTCCAAGTGCTGTTTACTGTAACTTCAGCAGCTCCGTGCACGTGAACAAAAAAACGAGCATGAAATTTTTTTTTTAAATGACGCTTTTGCACCAGGCGTTTTGCGCGTTGGAGTGCACAATCACATTGACGCCCTTTATTTAGTCACGAGGCGATAAACGTCGATGGAAAACACGAGCAAAAAACGTCTCTGTGTGCAGGGCCGGAGTTGGACTCCTTTTCAGCCCTGGAGTTTCAAGCCTTAGACCGGCCCACCTCAGTTTACGACTGACTATATTAAAATAACGTAATTTCGAATTCAGTTTCTAATGACACGGATTACATATTTTTCAAGAAAACAGCTGCTTTATAAAGTTGAAATGTTCAACAACCCAAACAGTATTATATGTCTTGACAAAAACAAATAAAAAATATTAATAATAAATTCAATTAGATGGGTAAGGATCGAACTCGAGTCCTGCAGTGTGGTAACGCAACGTGCTGACCACTGGACCACAATGGCGCTGTTGTTAAAAACTTGTCTATTGACGACTTAATCTTTTTCTCCCCTTTCTAGATTTCTCATCAATTTACGTCAGATTTATTAATGTAGTGAATCATCTGATTTTCATTGAGCAGGTGTAATATTCATAATATTAATTATTCGAATTCTTATATTCACTAAGGTGCCGCTGTTTAGGGTCGAATGATAGTTGCGTCATCATTAACCTGCGGGCTGCATTTTGCTCAAGGGGCTGCGAGAAAATAAATAAAAAGTGCGGAGCTGCGGCAAAATAATGAATAAAAAGAGTGAGACTATGGTCAAATAAATGAAAAAATGAAAAAAATAATGCAACTGCTGAGAGTGCAAGCAGCTAGGAACACCGGCCCTGGTGGCCAAAAAATGGACTGGCCCACCGGGAATTCTCCCGGTCCTCCCGATTAGCCAATCCGGGCCTGTCTGTGTGCACAGGCCTTAAGTCATTCATATAATGTATAATGAATAATATATAGAGAAAAATGTTGATAAAATAACAGATAATGTGCTGCAGTTTATTGCAAGGTTTTTGTAGCAAAATGTACAACACCAACACCAGACAATATAGCACTGCAGACTATTATAAAAGACAAAAAGTCACTTTTTTTTTACCTTTCAAGGTTCATAGCCCCATAATGCAATTCAAAAACATAAATGTATGGGGAAAAATAGGAACATAAATCCCAAAATATGGAAAACTGATAACTTGCTGAGGTTTTTTGCAGTGTGTTTGTGTGTTCATTTGCTCATAAAAAGTGTTTTACATGCAAATCTGCATGACTCATTTCAGAATTGTGGGTTCATTTCATACATTTTCCATTATTAATCCTTGTACGCTGTTCAAATTTACTAGTCTTTTGTTATGTTATGTAAAACACCCACTTAAATAAACTGCTGTAAAAATGCATCAGATTAACATACTTTTAAACTTTTTTTTTTACATAAATCTGCTAATCAGCCTCAGTCCTGATCAAAACAACTAAATGTTTTTAAAAATGACACAATTTTAACTCTTTAATTGCCAAATTCACAAATGATGGCACTGATGTGGTGTACAAACACACACAAAATGATGTATTTTCAATATGAAAAGTAGTTGTGGACTGAAATTTTTTTACTATTTATCACAGTCTTGCACATGTAAAAGATTAGTAACAACATTAGCTTTGATGCATTGTTTTTGTGCAGTGTAAGATTTAAATGTTTTTCTCCCTAATTTACTTTTTGTGTCTGTTTCTGCCCCTTTGACTTCAATTATAAGCACATTTTTTGGTTGCAAAATCAAGACACCATATAATCATGCATTCTGATCATCATTTGGCACCATTAACCCCGTAGACAGGTCTGTGCAATAAATAAATGAATAAAGCTTAGTTTCTGGATGTTACATTTAGTTATAAGGAGTATAACAGCAAATGAAAGTGTATGTCTGTGAATGTTTTAAAGTGTGAGAGTTACCTTTGCGCACTTATCTTAATATATCTTAGAAAATCAAAATATGCATCTTTGCTTTCCTGAACTACATGGATTAAACTAATAAAAGGTAAAAAAAAAATCCAATCTACAATTACTTTTTATATTAAAAATACGCCATTTTGTGTGTCTTTTTTTATTTATGAAATCACACCATTTAATTTAACGTACTGAATGTTAGTGTATTTCATCATGCTGCTGCATTTTTAGGGATTATTAATCTCAATATTCTTCTCATTACTGAACAACAATTGTCTTTTTTTTTTTCATTCAGAGAAGAAAATGGACACTATGAGACTGCGAATCAAACAGATGATGGACGTCTCCAGGGTACGCCCACTCCAATCACACTTATTACAGCTTATTCAGCATATTTCTAATGCTCTCTTTCTGTTGTTGCAGATTAAAGCCACTCTCAGCGTTGTGGAGGACGAGAGGAATCGCTATATGGAAAATCTCCTCGCTGAACAGAAATCCAGACAAGAGCTGGAAGGTATGAAGTTTGTGGATCAACATATGAACATTGCTTTCCACATGCAGGGTTTGCTTGTTTTGAGACATTATTTAACATATTTGCTGAGAAATAGCTAATTACGATGAGGCAAGTACGTTATTTTGTTCTGCAGGGAGATTACAGAAAATCCATAAGTGTTTAGCCTTATTTAAGTTTAAAAATTCCATTCTTCTTGGTCTTATAAAGATCTTAAAGTCCTTAATTTGACTTGCAGAAACCAGAGTGCAAGTTACAGGATGGTTTGATGGGGGGGATTGACCTCCCCCTAATTAAGGCTTGATCTCCCCATTGAAGGATGTCAAAACAAAATGTATGGGGTCCCTTTAAATATAAGAAAAAGTTCACTCTGATCTGTATATTTTAAATAATAATGTGAATAATTAAAATAATAGATATCCATTTGACCACCCCTATAACGGTTCATACCATTGTGAATGCATAATCCCGCCAATCCATCTATGCTAAAAAAGTCAGAAGAAAAAAGTCATTCAGCAGTCTGAAAACTGAAGATTTGGAGCACCGATAGACGGCGTATGAAGTCACAAGACTGTTTTCTCAAAAAATAGGTTTTTGTTTTTACATGATGTCTAAAAGTAGTCAAGTTAGATGCATCGTTTGACTTAAAGTAAGCTGAGCTCATCAGGTCAGAATACACTAAATAGCTTATCCCACAATACACTGAAAACTTAAACGCATGATCTTGCACTGGCCTCACATCTTTATCTTATTGTGTTCTGTGTTTTTAATGCAGAGCAATATCAGAAGGTCATGCATGACCAGATGAATCTGAACAATGAGAAAACGCATCTGGAGAACCAGATGAAGAACCTGCAGCAGAGACTGGAGATCACCACTGAACTCTACCAGCAGAAGGAGAACGCACTGCAACAGTGAGATCACGTGTTAATCTCATCTTATTTGAACAAGATCAGACTCTCTAGACATTCATGACATCACTTCCAGTTGTTTACAAAGGGTTGCAAAAAATTTATTTTCATGTTAGTTGCAGTGTTAGCCCTATGTGATATTGACGCTTATAGTGATACGTTTACCTTTTTTTATTTTTTAAACATTGCACATTTTAATCACACCTTAGGGTGCTTTCACACCTGTGAATCGATTCAGTTGTTCTGAAACAGAGATTACAAATGTTACATTTTGCTCTTGGAGCGGTTCGCTTTCACACTGCAAAGTTTCTAATCGGACCAAAAGAGCTAAAACAAGTCACCTGCGAGTAAACTCTCCTCACATTGGTCAGTGTCAGGGTTTATTTTGCAGCGTCCCGCTCAGCTGTCAGGAGAGGTGGTGGTTTGGTGGTGATTGACAGGGTGCGCGCGTGACGTGTCTGAGGAGAGACGCGGTGGGGAGTGGTGAGAAGGGTGCGCGACGATGCCTATTTGAGGACCGGGAGGGAGACGTGAGATTACTGGGAGATCATCACTCGTTTGCGGGCATCCGGAGACTCGCGAAACCTCCCGCTATAATCATAATTCTCTCTTCATATAGCCGTATGCCTATTACATATCCATAAAACACTGTGATATAACCGCGCTCGGATCGGATGGCTTTCTCACTGCAATCGAACCGCTCCAGGGTCCAGCCGAGACCACCTCATTCAAGCGATCTCGGAGCGATTACTTTGGCGCGGAACAGAGCGCGATTGCCCTGTTCACATATGCCAAACGAACCGCGCTAACTGGGCAAACGAGACACGTTCCGAAACAAAAGTGTAGGTGTGAAAGCACTCTTATTTTACAAGATCAGACTTTCTAAACGTTTATAAATCACATGCGGTAGCTCAACAATTTTTGCAAGAATGTTTTATGTTAGTTATAGTGTGTGTGTGTGTGTGTGTGTGTGTGTGTGTGTGTGTGTGTGTGTGTGTGTGTGTGTGTGTGTGTGTGTGTGTGTGTGTGTGTGTGTGTGTGTGTGTGTGTGTGTGTGTGTGTGTGTGTGTGTGTGTGTGTGTGGTATTGACAAACGTAGAGATTTTTATTTCCCCTTATTATTTTTTATTTTATTAAACATTGCTCTTATTAATCAAGTCTTATATTACAAGATCAAACTGTCTAAACGTTCATAAATCACATGCGGCAGCTCAAAAATTGTTACAAGAATGTTTATTTCTTTGTTCGTTACAGTGTTAGTCAAGTGTGATATTGACAAATGTAGAGATTTTTTATTTCCCCTTTTTATTTTTTATTTATTAAACATTGCACATATTAATCACGTCTTATTTGACAAGATCAGACTTTCTAAACATTCATAAATCACATGCGGTAGCTTAAGAATGGTTGCAAGAATGTTTATTTTTATGTTAGTTACAGTGTTAGTCGTGTGTGATATTGACACTTATTGTCATGTTTCCCTATTTTATATTTTATTTTATTAAACATTGCACATATTAGTCACGTCTTATTTTACAAGATCAGACTCTCTAAACCAGGGGGCTCAAACTCGTGGCCCGCGGGCCATTTGCGGCCCTCAGTGCAATATTTTGTGGCCCGCGCCGACCGCTGTACACTGACAGAATCAGCGGAGCGGGGAGAGAGAGCGCTCCCCGCTCCGCTGATTCTATCCGTACACAGCGCGCTTGTCACTCAATGCGCGTTGTCGCGCGCGTTTTGATCAGCTGTGTTGTCGCGCGCGTACTCAAGAGCGGTGTTATCGCGCGCCTACTGAAGGGCGGGACCGAGGGTGTGCCGCGTCGCGGGGACACTTTTGATCATTTTGGAAGGGCACTTTCTATGCAAGACTAAAAAGGGCATGTGCTCTGCACAGGTTGAGCCCTATGTGTGCACGTGCCTGCCCTGCATCTTATATATATTATCAGCCTGATCTCACGAGAAAACGTAAGTATTTTACGTTTTGCCAGTTTAGTGGCTAATTCGTACGAATTCGTACGTGTTCAGTCGTACGAAATGGTACGATTTTAAAAAGGAGGCGTGGCACCTGACCCCACCCGTAAACCCAACCGTCATTGGGGGATGAGCAAATCGTACTAAATTGTACGAATTAGATCGTTCAAATTCATACAAATTAGCCACTAAATAAAAAAGTTACGAATTGCCGTGAGATTGTGTTGATATTATAGGTAGATACAGACTGGTACAGACTGATGTGACTGGAGTGGGGTGGGGGTGTTTTATTTATACATATATACGCCTTTTTTTTTAGGTGAGGGAATGGAAGTTTTGAGTGAGTTCCCCCACTTTTTTCCCTAGGACTTCAATAAGTCAAAGTACAGGTCTAGACTTAATGATGATCATCTTCAAGCCACACTGAGGGTCTCAACTGCTTCCGCTCTAAAGCCAAATGTGGTTCAGATTTGTGAGAAGAAGCGCTGTCAAGTCTCTGGCAGCAAGGAGTAGGCAAAAGATGCCATGTTCAGAAGAACTGTTCATAATCTTCACTCAATGTTCTATTAATGTTCAGAAGAAATAATTAAAACTGTTAATAATGACATTTGAGGACTTTTTTTTTGTGAAATCCCTTATGCGGCCCAGCCTCACCCAGACTTTGCCTTCTGCGGCCCCCAGGTAAATTGAGTTTGAGACCCCTGCTCTAAACGTTTATAAATGACATGCGGCAGCTCATGAATGATTATTTTTATGTTAGTTACAGTGTTAGTCGTGTGTGATATTGACATTCCTTTTTATATTATAGGTTTTTAAACATAGCAGGAAAAAAAAAACTCTGAGAAAGCAGATAAACAAACCCCAAACAACAGTCAGACTTGAAAGAAAGAAAAAAACACAAGGAAACTAAATACACTGAGTGCAATTCCACAAAAGTTACATAAGGTTGCCAAGTAGTAAAGAATATCTTATTAGTTTTATATATATATATATATATATATATATATATATATATATATATATATATATATATATATATAGCCCAGCCTCACCCAGACTTTGCCTTCTGCGGCCCCCAGGTAAATTGAGTTTGAGACCCCTGCTCTAAACGTTTATAAATGACATGCGGCAGCTCATGAATGATTATTTTTATGTTAGTTACAGTGTTAGTCGTGTGTGATATTGACATTCCTTTTTATATTATAGGTTTTTAAACATAGCAGGAAAAAAAAAACTCTGAGAAAGCAGATAAACAAACCCCAAACAACAGTCAGACTTGAAAGAAAGAAAAAAACACAAGGAAACTAAATACACTGAGTGCAATTCCACAAAAGTTACATAAGGTTGCCAAGTAGTAAAGAATATCTTATTAGTTTATATATATATATATATATATATATATATATATATATATATATATATATATATATATATATATATATATATTTATAAAGATATATATATATTTATAAAGATGTTTTCAATAGCATTAATTGAGCGATATGTAGCTCTTAACCATTTAAAGCCTGCTGCGTCATATTCAATGCATGAACTCATTTTAAGACCAGATTTGATCTAGTGGTTTTTAGCAGATGTTGTATTGGACATACAAGAATGACCCATGGTTTTTTGCTCCTAGGTGAAAACGCTACTCTGTGTTTGTACGGTGAAATTCCCCTTACTATAAAACACATTTCACTGAAGTGTCCTGCTTTTAATGATTCCAGAGCACTTTTTTAGGAAATGAACTCTTAAGGACATTTTCAGCAAAGTGACACAGGGAAAATTCTTATCATGTATTAACACTAAAAATCTTATTTAATTTAGGTATTCATTTGTTTAATGGTTTTTAATTGTATATTTATTATTGAACTGTTCCTGCCATAAAAGTAGCCTTGATTGCTGGCATGGCATTAAATAAAAATCACAGTACAATACAATCGATGCATGAAGAAAACTGTAAAAATCTCTTTAACAAACAGTAGCATTAGAAAAATCATGTAAAAGCAGCGGCTGTGGATTTGGCTGTGGATCAACTATGATCTGTCGCAGACCTTGTTGCAGGTGTGCTAAAAAGCACTAAGCAGCGATTGGTCAGTGTAATCGACAAGTATTGTGTTGTTGCGTGTTCAGAAAGTTGACTCAGGAGGAGCTGGAGAGACGCGAGAAGGAGACGAAGCTGTCGGAGGTGGACAGTAAAGCGCTGCGCTCGGAGGAGGAGGTTCGAGCTCTCAAGCAGAAGATAAAGGACATCGAGGAGGAGATGCAGCAGAACGAACGCTCACTCAAATCTGAGGTCAGAAACTCGCAAAATATTCACTTTGGTGGCAATCAGTTGGAAGTACTTTCAGCAGGAAAACTTTAACAGTGCGTTCACACTGAAGGCGGCGAGAGCGTCATAGTAGCCAGAGTCATTCGTTTTCATTAGCCGCATTTCCACTGTTGGGTCAGTGCGAGCCAGGGCTTTTATCGGGCTGGGCTAATCCCCCGGGAGGTTGAGTAGTGAGGCTGAAATCATGTTGCGTTTCCACTGTCAGGCTAGTAGCGAATGTCACAAACGTCACACAACACGCCCACTTCAGCGGGAATCAGGCAGATGAAGCACACCGTCACATCATCACAAGAGCATTAAAACGAAGACAACCGAAACAAACAATTGACTGTACATCATTACATTATATGTCTACACACACAGGCCTTTGTATTTTCATTCATTATATTCATTTACTCGCCGACTGACTGTTGGTATCGTGCATCAATTGGTCTCGCTACTAACGGAGGGAGGGACCTAGCGCAGTGAGCATCCATAATATAAACCCACAGAAATTCTCCGGTGATAGCTCAGTACGAAATGTATTTTACAACATCCTCGTTTTGGTAGACGTCGTCAAACATTCAGCCCAAATGCTATGGAGAGACCTGAAACATATTAATTTTCCCCTATTGGCCATATGACACTTCATAGGTGATTCCCTTTTATTTACGGATGTTTTATATTATTCGCTTATCTTAAGTAAAGTGTTTCAGCACATAAGAGCAAGTAATAATATAGCCTATATTTCGTTGCGCTCAGCGGCTTTTCACTAATGAAGCTCTTCATGTATTTAAATTTTATTTTTTACTTTTTTAATTTAATTGATTTAAAATTCAATTTTTTTATTTTAGCACATCATATAAAAGCATAAACACTTGTTTGAGGACACAGATCACATTTTGTATTTGCAGTTTTCCTCAATGCGTCTGTAAAGCGGCGCTGCGCAGGACTGGATGACAGAAAAAGGTCGCCGAGTTTCTGCTTTCACTCACCCAGATTGCTCTGTTTGCAGGATTTGATTAATATCCTCGTTTCCAAACACTTTATAAATAATATTCAAACCTCCTCCTGTGTTTTAGAAAATATCTAAAATCTTTTTTTTTTTTAGATAGGCCTTTGTAAAATGAAAGTTTAATATGGCTTTAAAAAGGTTTGACCTACATTGTTCTAGCTTTTGTTTATTTTATTTTATATTGGTTTATTTATTTAATGTGATTTTATTACATCCGATATATGTAATTCTTTAAATTATTTTAATATATAATTTAAGTATTTTATCAAGATCTGACACTATTGTTTTGAGTCTACAAAAGTGGACAGGTCATTTGTAAAATTTCATGTCTTTCTGCTGTATTCATATTTTTTATTATCTCCAAAATGAATAAAAGAAAAATCAACAGAGCTGTAAAGGGAACAGCACTCTTTAGTCTGGTGTCACATTTACATACAGGCATTTAACCTGCACGCATCACGTACAAACACACCTTTTAAACTTGACAACTCTCGACAACCTTTACTACCTGCTGTGTCTTTAATATGGTAAAGATTATTATGCGTTATTGAAACATTAAGGAGGACGGAGCAAAGAAAAGTCACTTATAAATTAAAACTTTATTATTTTGTGCAACAACCTTACATTTAAAAGGGAAACATAAGGGCGATCATACGCAAAAAGACCCCAGACTATAAGTCTAGATGTTTTCTTTCCCTTATTGATTTATTTGTTTGCCGCATGTACTTGTTTGAGATCGGAAAACTAATGATGGCATGAAATCTTTAACAGATTCAGGCGAAGTCCACCTCTCCTTTCACTCCGCCTCGAAGCCCCAGCTGGCCCTCTTTGGCCCAAGGTATTCGACGGGCTGTAAAAGGCCCAGAGAAAGCCCTGCTTTGGCCCGATAAGGCCCCGGAATTGACAGTGGAAACGCAACTGGCCTTGGCTTGCTCGCTTAAGGCACGAAAGTGAAAACGCGGCTAATGGGAGCCAGCGACGCGGCATGTCTTCGCCTGTGTTGGCTTTGAGGAGTGTTGAAATCAGATCAACTTTATGGTAGTGAGCTATGACCCCGTTTGGCAGCACCCAGTCGAAATGTAGACGTTCACCACTTGAGAGAATTCCACGGTACTGCAAACTTTGGGGTTGCAGTATTGCAGTCGCCAGATTTCCAGTTATTTGCAATTGTTATCTTATAGGGATTTGAATAAAAAAAAAAAGTTAATGGTGAGTTACTGATATTATATATGTTTGTTTTTTTAAACTGGAATCTGTAATTAGAGTATTTTAGGACATATTTGATAAGTGGAGCAAAGCCACACCACACACAACAACTTGATCTTTCATAGTTAAATGAATTTGATAAAAGAAGCGCAGCATTTTCACAGTAGAAAGCTCATTTTTATGCGGGAATGTAAGTGATTTGCTAATATGCTACAACAGCCTCTTTAAATACGAGATCAATGAAATGAACTTTGATGTTCTCACCGCATTCGTTGTGAACGCACAGTAAGGCTGGTGCTCAGTCAAGCCAAACATAATAGAAAAAGTAAACCAAATTGGCACACTGACACTTTCACGTTCTCACAAGACTATTTAAAGGTGCTGCATGTACGTTTTTGACTCTTTTAAAGCATGAAAGTATCCTAATATTGCAGATGTTTCAGAAACATGCTCAGTGAACATTCTTGTTTATCTGAGAAACAATGCTGAAGTCAGATATTCTTTTCAGAATGTGCGTTATGTGCCGGAACGGTTTTGTTTTGGTCATTTAACCCGCCCACTGCCAGTTCAGCCAATTATATTTCAGCCCCCAGGTTGCCTTGGTGGAAAACAGCGTATTTCAATCAATCAATCAGTCAGTCAGGAAGGATCTTAAAACATGCATCCGTGACCGAAATGTGACCTCCGATGGACAGTAGCAGACTCCGAAATTAGATGCAGATTCAGAGTTCCACATAAGGTTGTTAATTAACAAATAATATAAACATTTTGAGCATAAACATTAGGTGAGCAGGTTACATTGTCAGATCATTTCAGTTTTCTGTTGTTCAGCTGCAAGACATAGAAGCAGTTTCTATAATATAAATTTCAGGTGTTGTTAGAACAAAAACACGTGTTCGTGTGCTGTTGCTTTTTAGAACATGCGTTAAATCAGTCTTTTGGCTCGATTGTCAGGCTCGCTCCTATAGGTGTAGTAAATCTGGCAACCTGCCCTTGCTTGTGTTTTGAACCAGGCGTGCAATACCTAGTTCAACCACTGGATGTCAAACTTACATATTGCACCTTTAATAGGACAACGTTTCGACCTACTCACCAGGTGAAATGTTGTCCTATTAAATTGTCTTTTTAGAGTTAAAAAAAAGTCACATCAAAGTTTCACTGTACATTTATTGGTGGCTGCAAAACGTTTGCGGTGCATATATTTTTAAATGCATTTTTCCTCTTGATTGATAAGTTTCACGCATTTTGGTTTTAATTTGAATTTTTTTGACAGCATTTTATCTCCCATAATCCACCTTTGTTGGCTTAACTTTTTTGCCAGTTGTCTAAAAAAATAAAATAGTTGTATTAGTGAATGGTAGAAACAGAACAAACACGGATGCTTTTTAGTCTGCATTCAAAGACATTGAATATATATGATTTATTTATCATAAAGTTTGGATTTGTTTTTACTTTTTATGATTTGGCAATTGTTTGTTATTATTAGCGTTATTGTTATCTTCATTTTAAGGCTTCATTTTGGCTTATCACAATATATATAAAAATTATTGTATGTAGTTGAGTGTAATGTAGTTATTATGGTTATTTTACAAAAATTTGTTTGCAATTTTTCCAACAGGTGGCAGTGCAAGAGAAGAAGGCCCATGAGAACTGGGTGAGTAATAAGCATGTTTTCTTCATTTTTATATTTTATAACTAATAAATCATAAACTCAAATATACTTAAGGATAAAAATTCTGAACTATTGCATGAAAATTGCATGTGGATTCCTGTTACTTGTCCACTACTGTGATATTAAAGGTCAAGCAAAATTCATTTCTTTTTAAATATAATTTTAAAATATGATATAATACATACATGTACATGCATATACAAAAAACCTAAAAATTAAAAACTTTACAGGATTTAAGATTGTGATCTGTTAAACACATCATAACAGTCTTGTGAAAGGGTCAATTTAATTTCATGGAGAACTATGTTTAAATGTTTCTGTATTTTTTTTTTCTTAGCTCTAGTGAGTGAAGGTTTTGCCTTTGTAACTGATATAATAATAACTGGTATATTAATCCTGCATTTGTGTTTGTCTTGAACAGTTAAAAGCACGCGCCTCAGAGAGAACTCTGGTGGAGGAGAGAAGAGAATCAGCCACTCTTCGGCAGAAGTGAATATCCATCACATCTCACATTATTACTGTTTCTCTCAGAGCGGTTTTGTCAATTTTTGTCTCAAAAAGATTGCATTCACAAAAATAAATTTCATACATCCACAACAATTCACATGTTAAAAAATGTGTAACATTGTTCAAAAATACGCAAATGCAATTCGTAAATTTAAAACATGGTTCGTAAATGCGCAAATCCAATATGTAGATTCAAAACACGATTCGTAAATATGCAAATCTTATTTGTAGATTCAGAACACAATTTGTCAATATGCAAATCCAATTCGAAAAAAAAAAAAAAGATTCATAAATGCACAAATCTAATTCGTAAATTCAAAACATGATTTGTACATGTGCAAATCCAATTCTTAAATTCAGAACATGATTTGTAAATGTACAAGTCCAATTCGTAGATTCAAAACACGATTCGTAAATGCGCAAACCCAATTTGCAGATTCAGAACATGATTCTTAAATACTAGGGATGTAACGGTATTGTAAATACCGTCATACCGCAATATTAAATTTTTTCGATATTACCGAAGTCGCATGACTCGGTAAAACTATAGGTCTTCTGAGAAAATTTGCTCAGGCGAATGAAGCGAACGGGAGGTAGCTGAAACTACATTTCCCATCAGCCCAGGCGTGGCCATAATCCTTTGCGGTCTGTTGTCGCTACAGATCCAGTAATGCGGAAATGGAGTGTGCTGCTAGTAGCGGAGATGAAAAAAAGATGGAAATGATCGAACCTAAAGCAGGTGTTGTCGCCGCGCGAGTTCTGATCAGCGGTGCTGTCGCGCGAGTTCTGATCAGCTGTGCTGTCGCGCGAGTTCTGATCAGCTGTGCTGTCGCGCGAGTTCTGATCAGCTGTGCTGTCGCGCGAGTTCTGATCAGCTGTGCTGTCGCGCACCTACTGAAGGGTTGGACGGAGGTTGTGTCGCGTCGCGGGGGCACTTTTGATCGTTTTGGAAGGGCATTTTCTATCCAAGACTAAAAAGGGCATGTGCACTGCACAGGTTGAGCCCTGTGTGTGCACGCGCCTGCAAGTTGGGGAATACGACTAATAGCAGTCATGGGGACTGCAGAAACATAGCAACCTGTTCAGATTGATGCAGACATTGACTTGTACCGCAAAGAGACCTCTATCTCACTCATGGTTTGTCTTCTCAAGTGGGGGAAAGACAATGCAAAACGTTACCCCACTGCTGTCAACATGGGCCAAGTCATATCTCTGTCCCAGAAACCTCAGTCCCAAATGAGAGGGTTTTTTTCTGTTGCAGGGGACATTGTAAATGCCCAGAGATACCAGCTTTTACCAGATTATAGTTATATGATAATTTTCCTTTAAACCCATCTCTATTTAAGTGAGTGAGTGATTAAATGTTGAATGTGATGAGTTTTCAACAATACTAAATTGAAACTTTATTTTTTTACATGGTTTAATAATTTTTTGTTATTTGTTATTAAAATTGAAGTTAGTGTTTCAAAGCTTACAGATAGATGGCTAATTTGTATGTCATTGACACTTTTGGCACTTTTTTGGAGTATTTTCAAAAGTTTTGTTTTTCCTGTAAGTGATTCAATAAATACCGTACCGTGACATTCATACCGAGGTATTACCGTCCCGTGAAATTCTGATACCGTTACATCCCTATTAAATACACAAATAAAATTCGTAAATTCAAAGCACAATTCGTAAATATGCAAATCCAATTCGTAGATTAAAAACACCATTCGGAAATATGCAAATCCAATTCGGAAATTCAGAAAACGATTTGTAAATGCACAAATCTAATTAGTAACTGCACAAATCCAATTCGTAAATACAAAACACTATTTGTAAATGTGCAAATACAATTCGTAAGTTCAGAACACAATTAGTGAATATGCAAATCCAATTCATTTGCCAAAAATATAATTTTTACTTGTGAATTAACAAATTGTGTGTTTATAAATTTACAAATTGGATTTTGTAAATGTTAATCCAAAACAAGGTTCGCAGGTATGAACTTTATTTTGTAAATGTATTATTTTTGAGACCGATCTGCCTCCATATTTTTTAAACTGTTTTTTTTGTGCATTTTTAAAGGCTTGTGGAATACCGAGATAAAATATCCGACATGGAACAAAGTCTGTTTAAGTTGAACTCTGGGCCGCCAGATCGACACATGCCGCCGCCACAGCGCAGAGGTGAGCAGGGTTTAGACAATGTTTTTTTATGATGACTAATTTTAATAGTGTCTTTTCACAAAAATAATTGAACAAAAGCATACACATCATTAATCTTAACTAAGTGCTCAGCCAAACAGAAGTATGCAAATATACAGTTGGAATCAGGATTATTAGCCTCCATGTATATTTCTTCCCATCAATTTCTGTTTAATGCAGAGCAGTTTTTTCAGCACATTTCTAAACATAATAGTGACATTTAAAGGCTTAACTAGGGTAATTAGGATAAAGTTAGAGTAATTAGGCAAGTGATTGTATAACAGTGGTTTGTTCTGGAGACAATGCAAAACTAATATTGCTTAAGGAGGCTAATAATATTGACCTTAAAATAGCTTAAAAAGATTCAAGCTTTTATTCGAGCTGAACTAAAATAAATTCACAGTAGGAGGCCAATAATTTTGAATTCAACTGTAGATGAAAAGGTGGCAACACCAAAAGCTCAAATTATCAAATGTCTTCACGTAAAAATGCTCACAGCATGTAAAGTTTCAAGCGCAAAGACTCTTCATCGTTTCCCCAAATTTCTCAGCAGTGTTTGTGGCATTTCTTGAGGTGTTTGTCTATTAAATATACACACAATTTTGCATATCATAATTTTTCATTACGTTTATTTTTAGTCTTAAAAGCAACTAATCTATGATAAAGGAAGCAAGGAGAAACAAAGGGTGATCTTTAGCCAGAATAAATAACTGTTACAGTCTCTTCAATAAAAGCATTAGAAGAAGAAGTGTGTTTATTAAATATAATGTATTAATTTGTTCAATCAATCCACTTTAGAGGTCTACCGATTAGCACTGCCTAGAAATATTGCATGCAATTACCGAGCTTTCCATGTAAAGCCAAGCATTTTAATGCCACATATCTAAAGACAGATTATTGGAAGATTTAGAGCTGTGAATTAAATTTATATCTATTCTAGTATTCTGTATGTTTAGTAGTCTGTCTTAAATACTATACTGTAGTGCAGGGGTGGCCAACCCTGTTCCTGGAGAGCCACCTTCCTGCTGATTTCAGTTGCAACTCATATCAAACACACCTGCCTGTAATTATCACGTGGTGTTCAGGTCCTAATTAATTGGTTCAGGTGTGCTTGAAATGGGTTGTAACTGAAATCTGCTGGAAGGGGGCTCTCCAGGAACAGGGTTGGCCACCCCTGCTATAGTGGAATATAATTATTTTGCATTAATTTATTACATTTCTATAAAAGTAAAACTGAGCTGCTTTGTGTTCTGTATTTCTATAAATCAAATGGGCCACTAAAAGCAGCCTGACATGATATAGAATTAGAGCATATATTATAAGCATCTGTGGCATCATATACAGCAGACCCAGACATTTTATGACCAGTGCGAGGTATTTAAATAATAGTTCATAGGTGTGATCTAGTGAGTAAACAAAAAGGGAACGTTCACATATCATGTCTTTTGCACGCTCAAGTATGGTATTTCAAATAGAGACGTGATGCATGCAAACTTCTAAACTTTTCAGTGTGCTGGCCATGTTACAAGAACTAACCAACCAGGCAGCTTCACACTTTGGATTGAATATACACTGTAGACTAATTACCTCAGAAAAACCATTTAACAAATCCAGATCCAGATCCTCTTTCAGTGATGATCATTTGAATGATTAGCGATGTAATCCGCGCTGAAGCGGTGTACAGGGGTTCATACGCTCCTGGAATATTGACAAGGCATTTTCGAGGCCTGTCGTGGAAATTTGTTTAACAAATTATTTGTGTACTTGAATATATTTGAGAGGATAATATTGAGTTAATTGTAACCGAGGTCGCGTTAGACTTTCTCATTGTCAGTCATTTTTTTTTTTTTTTTTTTTTTTTTTTTAATGTTTTATTTATACATTGTGAAACATTACAAAAATTTACAAAGACATAATCATGTAACAATATGCAAATATACTGAAGAGTATTTTGAGCAAATAGTAATAATAAAAATAAATAAACAATAATAAATAAAAATATGATAATAAAAATAAATAGATAAATAAAATAAAAAACAACAACACTAGTGCAATCTTATATACATAAAAAAACAAGTCTACAATGTGTTGACCAGAAGTAGTTTCCCATAAAAGCTGGGCATTAGGGGGTGGGGACTCAATCAGAAGGAGCAGGGTCAAGCTGAAGAGTTTGGACATATTTCCGAAGGGGTTTCCATAAATTAATAAAAATAGTGCTAGTTCGGTGAAGAGAGTACCTAATTTTTTCTAATTTCATAAAATAAAGAACATTTCTTATCCAACAAGAGTGAGAAGGAGGGTGTGGGCTCTTCCAGTTCAGAAGAATTAATCGCCTAGCCAGAAGAGTTAAGAAAGCTACAAAGTCTACAAAATGAGAGGGTAAAGTGTGGTCGGGCGGAAGAACCCCAAATAAACCAATAATTGGACATGGTGGGATATCAACAGTGGTAATAGCTGATAGCGAGAGAAATATTTGTCTCCAAAAGGAAAGCAGGGAAGGACAGGACCAAAACATATGAAATAAAGTAGCTGTACCAGAATGACACCTGTCGCATTCAGGGTCTATAGACGGATTGATGCGAGCTAGCCTGCTTTTGGACCAATGAGCTCTATGCACTACCTTGCATTGTATAAGCCTGTGACGTGCACAGATTGAGGAGGAGTTAACCCTGTTCAAGACCGCTTTCCATGTCTCCTCTGTAATCTCAATTCCCATGTCTTGAGACCAGGTGGTCCGTAAGTTATCAGAAGAAAATTGAAGATTAACAATTATATTAAATAATTTAGAAATTGAACCTTTAGCACAGGGATCTATGCCCAGTATTGTGTCTAGATCTGAAGTTGGCGGTGCATTTGGAAAGTTAACAAATTTTTTGCGCACAAAATCTCGTGTTTGTAAGTATCTGAAAAAATTGGATTTAGGGACATTAAATTGAGAGGCCAACTGACCAAAAGAGGCAAAAACACCGTCAATGTAAAGATCACCAAAAGAAGCCAATCCAAGATCTCTCCATGAAGCATAAGCACTGTCCAAGATAGAAGGGTAAAACAGAGGATTGGAGTGTATTGGGGATAATAAAGAGATATTATGAAAACCAAAATGGCGCAAAAATTGGGTCCAAATTTTGAGACTGTTTTTTACAATTATATTATTTGAATATTTAATTGGGGTCATTGTATATGGGAGGCATAAAAGAGCAGCCAAAGAGGACGACTTATTGCACGAGACAGACTCAATGTGCAGCCAAGAGGGGGGATTCGCTAATTTGCATGAATGTAGCCAATATAGAGTAGAGCGTATATTTGCTGCCCAGTAATATATTTGGAAATTTGGAAGAGCTAGACCACCCAATTGTTTTGTTCTTTGAAGAATGCTTTTACGAATCTTTGGGGTTTTTCTGTTCCAGAGAAAACTAGAAATAGAGCAATCAAGTGAAACAAAAAAAGATTTTGGAATAAAAATAGGAATACATTGAAATAAGTAAAGAAATCTAGGAAGTACATTCATCTTAATACAGTTAACCCTACCGATCAAAGATAAGGGGAGGAGAGACCATCGATTAAAATCCTGTGTAAGATTATTCACTAATGGGACAAAGTTGAGGTCAAATAAGTCCGAAAAGCTTTTTGTGACATTTATGCCCAAATACTTGAAACTTTGTAAGGAGGATTTGAAAGGTAGAGAACCTAATGGGTAATCCAAGGCTGCTGTATTAATAGGCATTAATTCACTTTTACTCAAATTTAATTTATATCCTGAAATCAGGCCGAAGTCTGCTAGCAATTTCAACACCAAAGGAATAGAGGTACAAGGGTCAGACACGTATAACAAGAGATCATCGGCGTATAAAGACAGTTTGTGCTCCAACTCCCCCCTTTTTATGCCAGCCATTGCACTGGCTCTTAGAGCAATTGCCAACGGCTCAATGGCCATTGCAAATAGTAAAGGGGAGAGTGGGCAGCCTTGTCTAGTACCGCGACCAAGTGAGAAATATTTAGAATAATTGTTATTTGTTCGTACACAGGCCATTGGAGATGTGTATAAAAGTCTAATCCAAGTTATAATTTGATCAGGAAACCCAAATTTCTTCAGTGTGTAAAGCAGATACCTCCACTCGACTCTATCAAATGCCTTTTCAGCATCCATAGAAATAACTAATTCTGGAGATGCATTTGAAGAAGAAGAGTAGAGAATATTTAAAAGGCGTCTAATATTGTGAAAAGAGTGTCTATTTTTAATAAAACCTGTTTGGTCTGGTGAGATTATAGCTGGGAGAACAGTCTCTAAACGTCTTGCTAAAACTTTAGCTAATAATTTGACATCAGAACAAAGTAAAGAGATGGGACGATAGCTACTGCACTGGGAGGGGTCTTTATCTTTTTTAAGAATAAGGGAAATAATAGCCTGTCGGAGAGAAGGAGGAAGGATACCTGAACTGTAAGACTCATTAAACATGTTAAGTAAAAGAGGAGACAATTTGTCAGAAAATGTCCTAAAGAATTCTGCAGGAAAGCCATCAGGCCCTGGGCACTTGCCACTCTGCATGAGATTTAGAGCAGTCTTAATTTCTTCCAATGCAAGTGGAGCTGCCAAATTAGAGGAGATATCAGAATCAATACAGGGTAAATTTAGAAATTTGAAAAAAGTGTCAAATTGAGCGTCTTCGACTATATTTTCCGAAGTATATAAAGAGGCATAAAAATCTTTAAACATGTCATTAATAGTTAGTGGGTTGGCTGAAAAACCAGTGGGGGTGGAGATTTGAGTAATATGATGTGAAGCTGCAGACTGACGTAACTGATGAGCAAGCAATTTACTTGATTTATCACCGAATTCATAATAATTGGAATGAGTTTTATGTAAAGCATCAATTGCCTCATCTGTGGTAAGCAAATCCAATTCTGTCTTTGTTGTGAGAAACCGAGCGAAAAGGTCAGGGTCTGTTGAGTTAGCACATTTAGCCTGGAGGTCTGACAACAAATTAAGAAGCTTGACCCTACTTTCGTTCATTATTTTTTTCTTGTATGCTGCATATGAGATAATTTCTCCCCTTAAGTAAGCCTTGCATGCCTCCCAAATAGTCTTAGGTGAAACTTCTGGAGAGAGATTTGTAGAGATAAATAGATCAATACGATTATTAATAACTGCTATAAACTCAGGATCTTTAAGTAGTAAGGAGTTAAAACGCCAGGGTGGCCTAGACATTGAAAAGCCAGGAAGAGCCAGATCAAATGTAACAGCGGCATGATCTGAAATTACTATAGCATTATTCAATTCAATTCAATTCAGCTTTATTTGTATAGCGCTTTTACAATGTAGATTGTGTCAAAGCAGCTTCACATAAATGGTCATAGTAACTGGAACAGTGTGGTTCAGGTTTTAGTGTTTAAGTTCAGTTCAGTTCAGTTTAGCTCTGTTCAGTGTGATTTAATCATTACTGAGAGTTCAAACACTGAAGAGCAAATTCAACGATGCGTAGCTCTACCAATCCTGAACCATGCGAGGCAGTGGCGACAGCGGAGAGGGAAAAAAAACTTCACCTGATGGGAGTGAAGAAAAAAAACCTTGAGAGAACCAGACTCAGTTGGGCACGACCATTTTAATTTCTCCGCTGGCCAAAAGTCTTGTGCAGAACTTCATTCGCCGTGGTTTATGCTGGAAGATGGCCTCAATGAAGACTCGTCTGTCCCTGGAGCGTCGCTGGAATCAGACTCATGTTCTCCACTCCCCACGACCATCAGCGCAGCAGCAGCTCAGGATATGGCCTGGTCCCGGATATGGAATCCTTGGGATCATCACGTCGCTGGTCTTGGATCCAATCAGTGACTCCGCCTAATCTGAGGACCTCGGGATGAGTATCCCCAGGTGAAAATAGAGAATAAAGAGAATAATTAGCGTAGCTGCTGTTCATAGTGTATATAAGCAAGATTATAAACACATGAACTAATCAATGGAAGCAAATTATTATCAACCAAAAAGTAATCTATACGGGAAAAAGAGTGATGCACAGGAGAAAAAAATGAGAATTTTTTTGTATTCGGATTTAAAAAGCGCCAGACATCAGAAACAGCATATTGCTCCATAAAAAGCTGAATGATCCTACTAGATTTAGACTGTGCACAGAGTCTGGAAGATGAGCGGTCTAGAAGAGGGTCTAAACAACAGTTAAAATCCCCACCTAGAATTAGTTGGTTTGAGTGTAAATCAGGGAGGGAAAACAAAATTTTTTTGAAAAATGCCTCATCGTCCCAATTAGGTCCATATACGTTAGCCAAAACCAAGCGAGCTCCGTTTATTTGTCCTCTGAGAATAACAAAACGCCCATTAGGATCCGAAATAACCTCAGAGACTGAAAAGGGAATCGATTTGTGGATGAGAATAGCTACACCTCGGGACTTACTCTGAAAACTAGAATGGTAAAGCTGACCTACCCATCCCTTTCTTATCTTTAGATGATCGGCAGGCATAAGGTGTGTTTCTTGGATAAAGGCAATGCTAGTATTTAAATGTTTTAAGTAGCTAAGAACTTTATTTCGCTTCACCGGGGAGTTAAGCCCCTTAACATTCCAACTAGTGAATTTTAGTACACCACGCGTTGCTACCTTGTTACTCATGAGAGACATTAATAACAAATACTATAAGCGTGATCGAGTCTATGAGAACCCACCCCCAAGTATGCACAGCCAACATAGCAGGTGGCTAGAAGCATTATGAGGATACAAAATGCAGTAAAAGTGATTGCACTCAAAAATACAAAAAGAAAAAAAAAGCACAACAAAAACAAAACAACAGTAACAAAGGGAAAAAAAGAAAGAAAGGGAAAAAAAGATAAACCCACTCTTAAACCCACCCTTTCCCCAGCTGACAACAAGAACTGCAGCTGAACCCACTTTACCATAACAGGCAAGTTTCCTAACTCCTAGTCCTCCCAAACATAATAGTTACATCAGTAATATTAAATTTCGATTTTCATTCAATGCTTACTGGCAAACTTAGACTGCAAAACAAATTGGTGGAAGAGAAAAAAGAAAGGCGAAGCAATCGCACACAAAATACAAAAGGGCAGTAACACTATGCCTCACAAAATAAGCACAAATCTAAGTAGATTGGATTTTAACATAACATAAAATAGTCTGCAGTAAGTTTTTAACTAAGAAACATCAACATAGCTTTATCAAATTTAACAATGTCCAATATAAAAACCGCTGGGCCAACCTCCCAGGCTGTTCTTTAAGTAATAAAAAAAAGGTCAAAAAGTAAATTCTGCTTGCAGTATAAAAAAGCCTGACTGAGCTCATTGTGAATCTAAACCAAAATCCAAGCACTAGTCATCCCTTATTTAGATCGATATAAAAAAAAACAAAGCAGCATAATATGCAATGTAAAAAAAAGGGGGAAATAAACTGCAAGCCTACAATTCAGCCTACTATAAATAAAATGAGCTTTTAAGTTCAAGCACGGAAAAGTCTTTATACTGAGCAGGTTTATATCTCAAATCCACAGGTACATCCTATAGCATCCTTGGAGAGGGAGGCGGCCAGAAAGACATTAATGACTGTACATAGTAGAGTCTAATTCAACTCGTTTGCTACTAGCTCGAACTCTGGATGAAACTGTTGGCTTCCGAAACCGAAGCAAGCCATTTCTTCTCACCGTTTGGAAGTGTTATTCGAAGTCTAGCAGGGTAGAGAAGCGCAGGCTTGAGTCCTCGTTTGTAGAGTGATGACATCACGTCTTTGTACTCGGCGCGAAGTTTCACAACATCAGGGCAATAATCCTCAAAGATACGAATCTTGTGGCCATCATACAGCAGCTCACCCTTTTTGCGAGATTCACGGACGACCAAATCCTTCGTTTGAAAGCGATGAAATCGCAGGATGACAGGTCGCGGTCTCTGGCCTGGTGCAGGTTTAGGCGCGAGGCTGCGGTGAGCTCTGTCCAGCTCGGGCGGCGAGGTTAACACCTGGGAGCCAAGGACATCGACCAGAAGCTGAGAGAAAAAAGCCGTCGGTCGCGGCCCCTCGACTGATTCGGGTAAGCCGACTATTCGAATGTTTTGGCGCCGGCTGCGACTTTCAAGATCGGAAACTTTAGCTTTTAGCCACTCGTTGTCCTTCTGGAGCCGCAAACACGTAGCGTTGAGTTGATCGAGTTGCTGACTAAACTCTGTAGCACCGGACTCGAGGTTTCCGATGCGAAGGTCATGATCAGCCACCGTGGATTGAATATTGTCAAGCTTGGTTGCCAAACTTTCAAAAGATGTTTTAAAATCCTCTGCGATCGAGGCTCTAAGGTCATCATGTAGCGCGCGAATCTCGGCCAACGTGACGTTAGCATTCGGCGAAGGAGAACCTTCTTTATCGATCTGTCTGCCCCTTCCTTTTGACATTTCAAAGATAAAATATGTCGCAGAACAGAAAATAAACGAATACTGCCAGAAACGAACAAAATCACTGATGTTAATAGACAAAACTGAAAAGTTTTTTGGGAGCTGACCACGCGCACGTCTACTCCTCAGGCGCCATAACCGGAACTCATTGTCAGTCATTTTGACGGAGAGGATTGTAAAAATTCCGTCATAACCTATTATTGACCATCAATTAATTAGCATATTTTCTAATCGCTTTTTTCCATTCGTATTGTAATAATGAACTTGCACGTCGAGCACAAAGGCTAAATTATTCATTTATTTATTTAACAAATAAACAATAACTCCTATTTGCCTTGCCTCATATCTTCCTCCTGTGTCGACCTGAACTGGGTGCTTGCCTGTGCGTAATCAAGCGCAACAAGAGAGACTTATGCAGAGGCAGTTGTCATTCAATTCTGTGTCTTTGCCTCGGAAAGTCGACTTCTGACAGTTTTAAATTTGTTCTGGAGGCTGAAGCCGCGTTCTGCTGCCACACTGGAGAGTCCTTGCCATAAGCAGCCTGGACTCTGCTGACAGACTCGGGCCAGATATGGTTAACAGGAATCGGGCCAGTGCTTTACAGCCGCATCACAAACGCATGTGCGGGAGCGAGCTGCGGGCCATACTCGGCCCAGATAACACTCGCCGATGCTGAGTCGGAGCCGGAGGCACTGAAGGGAAGCCAAGCTCGGGCAGATTACTACCTGCTATCTGCGTAGCACAACTTCAGCCAGCTTTTTGTAGTTAGGAAACATTTCTCCTAAGGAAGTGATCAGAAGTTTGCTAGATTCTCTGAATGTGGGATTTTCCGCGTTTCATTGGGATAAAATACTGCAGCACGCGCTCCTTCAGCACCAGGGCCGCGGCTTCACCTCTATGCGTTGGGTAGTGCATGGTGCTCACAAGCACTCCAAACCACCTGACCTCCTTGTTGCCGCTTGGTTGGCCCGTATTAACAGCTTTCAGCGACTGAGGATTTGTGTCTGCTTGTTCTTCATCGTCCACTGCATCACTTCCTCTTTTTTTCCACCTTTATTATTAATATCACAGCTGTTTGGCCGTTTAAAGAAACTTCTCACACTCAGCTGCTGTGAGATTTTTGCAACTGTACGCAGCGTTGACAAAGAGGAGACAAAACAAGGGCAATCGCCATCAGCTGGACAGGAGTGGGAATTACAGCTAGCTACAAATTACAGTAGATCACCCTCAGCATAATCCGTCAAAATGACGGATCACATTCAGATTTTTCCGTCACTGCTGAAAAAAATCCGTCAATGATGGAAAATATTCGGTTAACGGAACCTCCGAATTGTAAATACAATTGCGATGTCCGTCTCTTCACGTAGTGTTCTCTGTGTGGGGGAAAAATGCAACTCGCAGTTTCAGCTTTGCCTTTTTCTTTCTATTGCAATCATCGCAATTCAAGCTACATTATGGCCCATTTCCACCCCTTAGCCCTTTCCCTTACCCCTCGTTTTGTGCGTTCACGTGAAGGGGATTGGGGTGTCTCAATTATTTTTAGCTTGAAGGCATAGGGCTAAGGGGAAGTGCTAGATACCCCATTGAACAGATTTTTCAGTACCACACTCGAAACCAAGGGGTAAGAAAATATCCCAGAATACACCAGCCACAACGGCAGCGTAGCTGCACCCGAAAGCCAGGAGATCCTCAAATTAGTGTTTTTTTTTTTTGTCATTATTATGAATTTTTACAACAAACATTGTTTTAATTATAGGTGGGCATAGATTACTTTTTAAATCTAGATCAGGGGTCACCAATCTCGTTTCTGGAGGTCCGGTGCCCTGCAGGGTTTAGCTCCAACTTGCCTCAACACCTGCTTGGGTGTTTCAAGTATACCTAGTAAGAGCTTGATCAGGTGTTTGATTAGAGTTGGAGTCAAAATCTGCAGGACACCAGACCTGCAGGAACAAGTTTGGTGATCCCTGATCTAGATTAATCTCACTGTAATCTTGGAAATAATCTAGATTAAAAAATGCTCATTTGAATTCTGTCGAAGGCATCCAGAACATGTGTGCCACCCAAATAACAAGTCTTTGAGAGCGGGTTTCTCAAGCCAGGTGGCGCATTAGACCAGGGGCTCATCTCCCGTTTACAAAATGCATCACAAGCTGCTTGAGAAACTGTTCTACTGTGATAATTGGTTATGAAAATAAGTGATGGTCAATAAGATGTAATTGTTAACTCACTGTTTATTCAGGTAAACATGAATGTTTTAATACATTCATAACTGTGTTCGTGCTTTACCGTCATCCTTTAAAAAAAAAAACCTCAAATTAAAACCGCTAAATTTAGCTATCAATAATAATAACTCCTGTACAGCAGTCCCACAACATTCTGACACTCGATGACACTGGACTACCCTGTCAGAAATGTCTAGTGGCTGGGAATGAGCTTTTTACAGCGTCTGCTATAATGTTCATGTTGTTTTTAGTGTGTTTACATTGATGAATATAGCCACTGTGTAAATACACAGTAGTTTCAGGGGCCAAGGGGAAGGTGTAAAAATAGAATTGGGATTGGGACATTGAGTGTCATGCCCAAAAACAATCTCTAACTACAGAGGGTAGATACTGTGGGTGCTAGAGGCTAATTTCTATTATTCTTATGAGTCTTGTGAAAACTCAAGCCAACATTTGCTAAATATTTTCGCACAGACCGCAAGATACTTTCTGAAGACATTTTTAGAGATATAAAAATAAACATAAACTACAGAGATTGGCACACATTTTTTGATATGGCATAATTTATATGTGCTTTTTTTTTTTTACCTATTTACCACATGTAAATGAAACATTAAGTCATGAATATTTACCTAAAAGTTTTGGAAAAGTCCTGTAATTTTATTAGTAAAAATGTGTCTGAGCCGTGGATGTAATGCATGCTGCATTATGCCACTGATCCACCTCAGACATTCAATCTGACTTGCGCTTTTTTTTTTGCACTTTCATTTACCTGGAAAGTTTCTGGATATTACCGGTATTACTGTGTGAAAGGGGCTACAGTGCTGTGTGTGTCTGACTGTGCTGGTTTGGTGTGAACAGGGGATTCGTACGGTCCATCTCCTGTGAGCGGCGGGGCTCCGTCTCCTCCTTTGATGATCGAGGGTCCAGGACGGCCCCCATCAGCACCTGTAGGGCGACGCGGTGAGCCGTTCGGTGAGATCCACCTCTTCTCCAGATTCACCTGCACTCGAGCTCTTCCTTTTCCAGCCCAGTTTTTGTGTCATTCTCTGTGTTTAGGTTGACATTTTTACCCTCCTCTTTGCATTTCCAGCTCTGTTTTTGAAGTCATTCTACGTTTTTATCCTCCTCTTGTCTTTTCTAGATTTGTTCTGAGTCATTCTGTGTTTTCAGATTGTTATTTCCCCCCTGTTTCTCTTCTTATGGGATCCTCATTGTGTTGTTTTTTCCTCCTCAGAGTCTTCAATGTGTGAAATGTTTGATTGTTTTCTCTTAGTAACCTTTGGTGTATTTCAGGTCCACGACCCCCGTCTGATCCTCACGGACGCTTCTCTGAGCTTGGACACCCGCTGCCATCCAGACCAGGTGCTTTGCATGCCACTTCATGCTAGATTTAATAGGCCCGTCACCATATCTACTTTTTGTCGTATGATAAATTGCACCAAAATATATTGTGATAAACGGTATTATTGTCAATGCCAGAAAGACAATGTAATAGCTTCACAATGCAAGTGCATGCTACCAAAGAACACATCATATTTGATTCTTAGGAATATTTCATTTAATTGAATGTGAATCAGAATATGAAAACGCATATCTTAAATAAATAATAAATGTAAAGGGCACATAGGTTACCCCTTTTTTCATATTTATTATAAGTCTTTTGTGTCCCCAGAATGTGTCTGTAAAGTTTCGGCTCAAAACACCCATCAGAGTATTTATTAAAGCTGTTGGAAGTGTCTTTATTATAGCTGGGAAAAGGTTGTTGCTGTTTTTTGCACTGGGCCTTTAAGGCGAGTCATCCCCGCCCACCGTTCCCACATGCCTGTCAGCAACATGCCTCAATCGCCACCCACGGCTGCCCCAGGAAGCAGATCTTACGTAACGTTTGTGAGAAATACTACAGAAAAACGTTACCAATCAATATTTGATGCAATTTTTGTGCAGTTGCAACAATGAGTTCACGCACACGCAGCGCAGACACACACACATAGCACAGACACGTAGCGCAGACACACGCACATACATAGCGTAGACAGGCAGACACACTCACACATACACGCATAGCACAGACACGTAGCGCAGACACACACACACATAGCGCAGACAGACACACACACACATAGCACAGACACGTAGCGCAAACACGTGCACATACATAGCGTAGACACGCAGACACACTCACACAGCACAGACACGTAGCGCAAAAACGCGCACATACATAGTGTAGACACGCAGACACACTCTCACACACGCACACACACATAGCACAGACACGTAGCGCTCACACACTCACATACACAGCACAGACACGTAGCGCAAACACGCGCACATACATAGTGTAGACAGGCAGACACACTCACACATAGCACAGACACGTAGCGCAAACACACGCACATACATTGCGTAGACAGGCAGACACACTCACACACAGCACAGACACGTAGCGCAAACACGCGCACATACATAGTGTAGACAGGCAGACACACTCACACACAGCACAGACACGTAGCGCAAACACGCGCACATACATAGTGTAGACAGGCAGACACACTCACACACACACACACACACAGCACAGACACGTAGCACTGACACACTCACGCACACAGCACAGACACGTAGCGCAAACACGCGCACATACATAGCGTAGACAGGCAGACACACTCACACACAGCACAGACACGTAGCGCAAACACGCGCACATACATAGTGTAGACAGGCAGACACACTCACACATAGCACAGACACGTAGCGCTGACACACGCACATACATAGTGTAGACAGGCAGACACACTTACACACAGCACAGACACGTAGCGCAAAAACGCGCACATACATGGTGTAGACACGCAGTCACACACGCACACACACATAGCACAGACACGTAGCGCTGACACACTCACACACACAGCACAGACACGTAGCGCAAACACGTGCACATACATAGTGTAGACAGGCAGACACACTCACACACACAGCGCAAACACGTGCACATACATAGCGTAGACACGCAGACACACTCACACACATAGCACAGACACGTAGCGCAAACACGCGCACATACATGGCGTAGACACGCAGACACACACACGCATAGCACAGACACGTAGCGCAAACACGCGCACATACATAGCGTAGACACGTAGACACACACACACACAGCACAGACACGTAGCGCTGACACACACACATACATAGCGTAGACAGGCAGACACACTCACACACACAGCACAGACACGTAGCACAAACACACGCACATACATAGTGTAGACAGGCAGACACACTCACACACACAGCGCAAACACGCGCACATACATAGCGTAGACACGCAGACACACTCACACACATAGCACAGACACGTAGCGCAAACACGCGCACATACATAGCGTAGACACACACACACACACGTAGCGCTGACACACACACATACATAGCGTAGACAGGCAGACACACTCACACACACAGCACAGACACGTAGCGCAAACACACGCACATACATAGCGTAGACAGGCAGACACAGTCACACATAGCAGACACGTAGTGCAAACACACGCACATACATAGCGTATACAGGCAGACACACTCGCACACACACAGCACAGACACATAGCGCAAACACACGCACATACATAGCTTAGACACACAGACACACTCACACACACATAGCACAGACACGCAGCGCAGACAACCACACACACATACATAGCGTAGACAGTCAGACATACAGACACACACATACATAGCGAAGACACACACACACAGAGAGACAGTGAAAGAGACTTGCGGCTGTGCTGATGAAGTGAATCTGAAGTGAATGGCTGTACTTCATTACACACGTGCACACATTTTAAAACATGTTAAACTTGTAAAACTCACTCTTGATCACGTCTGATGATGATTGATGATCCTAGCGAACTGAACAGACCTTTTATTCCCGGTTGCTTTGTGCTCATCCTGTCTTGTCTATACGAGTTTATGCATTACTACAGAGACATGTTAATGCGCGCAGCTGTCAATCAATATTGATGGGCGGGGGGACCGCACTCCTACGTAAAGTTGCTGTCGATCTGAAAACCGCTCGAATTGGTCCACCGTTTTTATGTTGTTAAATTTAAAGAAAAAGGACTGGGTGTGTTTATTTCACCCCAATATGACAGAATATACACTATACTTACACACAGATCTGTCCAAACAGCTTGAAAAGTAGATTTTTCACCATAGGTGCCCTTTAAAACCAAAGTTCAAGGAAAAGAGTAACAGAGGCTGTGATATCTGCTAAAAGATCTATTTTCAGCTGTCAGACACGCACACATGAGAATATACTATATAGTAATCATCAATACAGTGTTTTCAACCATTCTGACACTGGCAGCTTTAATAGAGATAGAGATGTTGCGCAATCGGCTGAAATGTTGCTAGAATTGTTGTTTATGTATGGGCGATGTATATTGCAATAGCAAAAACGATTGAGCTCATGTCAGTGTTGTGAAATAATTCCATATATTAATTATTGTGACAGGCCTAACATTTAATGATACATAAAACAGTTTAAAGGGAAGCTGCAGAGTTTCTGTTTGTTTTACTTTTTCAGATATAGCATTGCATTCTCTTGTTCAGATTTGCATCTACATCCACAGATGTCTGATTGTCCTATTGTCTGTTTTACAGAAATGTTTCAGCCGATGACATCATCTCCATGTGCTCATGATGGGCCGATGGTAAGGACTGCGGATATCATGTTGTTTTTTTTCCAAAATATCATATATTTAAATATTTCCCAAGTGCTGTTTAACTTAGAGCAGATTTTTTTCAACACATTTCTGAACATAACAGCTTTAATAACTCATTTCTAATCACTGATTTATTTTATCTTTGTCATGATGACTGTAAATAATATTAGACTAGATAATCTTCAAGACACTTCTGTACAGCTTAAAGTGACATTTAAAGGCGTAACTAGGTTAATTAGGGTTACTAGGCAGGTTAGAGTAATTAGGCAAGTTAATAGCCGCGTTTCCACTATCGCGCCTAAAGCGAGAGAGCCAGGGCAAGCCAAGGCCAGTGGCGTTTCCACTGTCACTTCCGGGGCCTAATCGGGCCAAAGCGGGGCTTTCTTGGGGCCAGCGACCGGCCTTTTTCGGCCCGCCGAATACCTTGGGCCAAGGAGGGCCAGCTGGGGCTTCGGGGCGGAGTGAAAGGAGAGGCGGGCAGTTTTCTGATCGCACATGAGTACATGCGCCAAACATAAATAAATAAGGGAAAGAAAACATCTGGCCTTATAGTCTGGGGTCTTTTTGTGTATGATCACCCTTATGTTTCCCTTTTAAATGTAAGGCGGCTGCATAAAATAATAAAGTAGTTTTAATTTATAGTGATGTTCTTTGCTGCGTCCTCCTTTATGTTTCAATAACGCATAATAATCTTTACACCATATTAAACACACAGCAGACAGTAAAGGATTTCAAGAGTTTTTGTCAAGTTTAAAATGTTTGTTTGTGCGCGTTTAAATGCCTGTATGTGTGTGTGAGACCGGGCAAGAGCGCTCCTTCACAGCTGTGTTATGCCACGAGCGGCTTTTTTCTCTTTATTTTGGAGATAATACACAATATAAATACAACAGAAAGACATAAAACTTATCAAATTACCTGCCCACTTTCGTAGACTTTAAACAATATAGTGTCATATCGTGATAAAATAGCCTGAGCTATATTGAAATATAATTTAAAGAATTACAAATATCGGATATATATATAATCACATTAAATAAATAAACCAATATAAAATAAACAAAAGCTAGCTATATGTTGATAGCCTATATACAATACATAAATCAAACCGTTTTAACGCCACATATAGCCTAACTTTCATTTTACAAAGACCTGTCTGAAAAAAAAGATTTTAGATATTTTCTTAAAACAATAAACACCGGAGATGGTTTGAAATATTATTTATAAAGTATTTGGATGTGATGATATTAATCAAATCACGCAAACAGAGCATTATTTAGGTGAGTGAAAGCAGAATCTAGTCTACCTTTTTTCTGTCACCCAGTCCTGCGCTGCTTTAAACGCATCGGGGGAAAGTCCAAACACAAAATGTGTTCTGTATCCTCAAACAAGTGTTTATGTTTTTATATGACATGGTCTTATTTATAAATGAGACTCTAAATGAAGAGCTTTAGTGAATAGCTGCTGAGCGCAACAAATATGGCTATATTTTATTAGGCTACTCGCTCTTCTTGTGCCGGAAACACTTAACACGACGTCTATCAAAACGAGGATGTTATAAAATACATGCCATATCGAGTTATAACGGAGAATTTCTGTGGCTTTATATTATGGATGTGTGCGCTCTCTGTGTTGGGTCCCTGCGTTAGTGGCGAGAGCAATGCACAATGCCAACAGTCTGTCGGAGAGTAAACAAATGTAATGAATGGAAATACACAGGTCTGTGCGTGTAGACATTTCATGTACTGCTGTACAGTAACGTGTCGTTTGTTTGTTTCGGTTGTCTTCATTTTAATGGTTTCGTTTCGTGATGATTCTATGGTGTGCTTTATCTGCCTAAATCTCGCTGAAGTGGGCAGGTTGTGTGACGTTTGATTCGGGGACGTTCTGTGGGCGGTGTTTGCGTGACGCGCTGCAAGCTACTAGCCCGACAGTGGAAATGCGACATGATTTTGGCCTCATTTCTCAACCTCCCGGGCTATTGGCCAGGCCCGATTAAAGCCCTGGCTCGCACTGGCCCGATAGTGGAAATGCGGCTATTGTATAATGATGGTTTGTTCTGTAGACTATCGAAAACAAATAGATTTAAGCTAATAATATTGACCTTAAAATGGCTTTTGACAGCAAATAATATTAGACTAGATATTCTTCAAGACACTTCTTTACAGCTTAAAGTGACATTTAAAGGCGTAACTAGGTTAATTAGGTTAAGTTAATAATAATAATAATAATAATACATTTTATTTGTTATGTGCTTTTTCCCCAAAGCACTACAGTAATAATGAGATGCATTAAAAACTGTTAAAAATTCACCATTAAATAAAAAAAAACAAGCTTAAATAAATGTGTCTTGGGGTGCTTTCAGACTTGTTTCAATTGCCTGCACCATACCCAAGTTTGATTGTCTCCCTTTGCCACCTTCTCGGTTGGTTTGTGTCCACACCGTCTTTTTTCCTTCTGAACCCCGGTGTGCTTACATCATCGAGCTGCTGTTGTGTGTGCGGCTGTTTCCAGGTGACGGCTACGAAAGCAAAGTGTCTAAATGGAAAGACGTGCACACATCGCGGTCTTTCTGCTTGTAATCTTTTGGTTTTGGACATACAGAAAGCGACTCGCATCCATCTGCCGCAAAAAATATTATAAACATTCAGAACATAATGTGAAGGTCTGCAGAAGCTGTTTTTGAAGGAGACAAGCAGACATTATCACTGTGATTGCCCCTGTCTCAGTCCTGCTTGTCACCAAGGAACAATACGTGATGCACAGACACACACACACACACACACATGAACGTTATGAAAGGGAAAATGTTTGTTGTACAGTTGGCGGTAGGCTTGGGCGGTATCCAAATTTTGATGCAGTCAAACCTCCTCCCTATTTTACCCCGGTATCCGGTATTATCGTGCGTAATAAAAAAATATGGCGTAAGGCTCAGCCAGCGTCACCAAACTGTTGGCTTGTGTCTAAACCATTCAGAAACTGAATACCGTATATGCGACCTTCGCGGTAACCTGTTTTCTTGTTTGAATTAGAGATCTGCGCAGGGCGCTCTCTCATACACACGCACACACACACACACACACAGAGAGAGAGAGAGAGAGAGAGAGACAGCACCAAGCGACACACAGGACTACGCTCTCTCTCTTTCTCTCTCTCTCTCTCTCTCATTCACACACACACACACACACACACAAACAAACAAATAATACAACTCTCACATGGTCGTCCACTGAAGCTAAGCAGGGCTGAGCCTGGTCAGTACCTGGACGGGAGACCACATAGGAAAGCTTGGTTGCGGCCGGAAGTGGCGTTACTGAGACCAGCAGAGGGCGCTCAACCTGCAGACTTTGTGGGTCCTTATGCCCCAGTATAATGCTCTGTGAGCGCCGTCTTTCAGATGAGACGTTAAACCGATGTCCTGTCTCTCTGTGGTCATGAAAAATCCCAAGGATGTCCTTCAAAAAAAAAAAAAAAAGAGTAGGAGTTTCACCCCGGCATCCTGGCTAAATCTGCCTACTGGCCTCTGTCCATCATGGCCTCCTAACCCTCCTCATATCATAATTGGCTTCATCACTTTGTCTCCTCTCCACCAATCAGCTGGTGTGATGTGTGGTCTGGCACAATATGGCTGCCGTCATGTCATCCAGGTGGATGCTGCACACTGGTGGTGGAAGAGATTTCCCCCCAAAAAAGCACTTTGAGTGTCTAAAAAAGCGCTATATAAATGTAAGGGGATTATTATTGATTTTTACCGTTTTGTAGCACTTTTCACTACATTTTGCGACATGTCGCGTGCACACACACTTTTCAGGAGTTTGATGACAAACAAATGCGAATGGCTTTAAGCAGGAGAGCATATTTTTGGTGCGAGCGGGAGACAATGACTGTTGAGAATTCTAGAAGAAATGGACATTATCAAGTGCCTCAGAGTTTGTCGCGGGGGCATGAAAGAAATGTCAGAGGTGGCCTGTTGCCATATTATTTATTTAATATAAATATAAATGGAGAATTTATACAGTGAGAAATTAACTGCAGTTGAATTTGTCACTAAATTAAACTCAAAACACCCAAAAATGACATATGGTGCAATCATGACAAACATCAACTGATGCTGCGTGAAATGCTAGAGGAAACTAGCATCGAATGGTGACGTTAATCGAAGTATGTGCTATAGCATGTAAAACAGGAACATTCAATATGCAACTGAAGTAAACCTTCATCATTTTATTGACTTACTCAGATTAAGGCAAATAATTCAATTACTGATGTCCATGTAAATGTAGTCAGAGATTTGTTCTGTTGCCAATTGAAAACAAATAATACTTTCATAGGGTATGTATTAACACTATATTTCTTTCTTTATTCAACTAAAAGAAATAAGTCTCTCCTGAATAATAATAATAATAATATAACTGGAAATACTGTGCAAAATCATCACTTGGGAAATATTTAAATTCAAAATACACAGGAGGGCGAAGGATTTTCTGGTAAACAGTGTATGATATAATGTCACGGTTTCATGCACGATGCATATGAATGTGTCGAGGAGATCTGCATTAAACGGCGGTGGTGTGTTTGCTTTAAAGCAGACGGCACCAGTCGTGGAGCCAGCCGAGTCCTCAGATCAGGCCTCATCTGAGCCTGTAGAGTCTGTGAGTAACGCGGGTTGGTGCAAGGGCTGATGGGAAGGGTTTGAGCACTGTGTCCAGCTGCTGAGGGCACACTTGGCTTTTTGGCTGCTGTTTTTGTTGATCAAGACTTGTTTCTCTTCACTCTCTAATCAGTGTGTGGGTCTTAATTGCATTTTTTTTAACCTAACTCGTGTTTGAGGGAGTTACAGCATGTCTAAGGCTTGAAATGTACTGTACACAAGTGCTTGAATGCAGAATTGCATGAGTTTAACATTGTAGTGTGCAGAATTTATTTATAATTTCTAATTTTTACAGTATTTCTCTGTTCTTTCATCAAAATAAAAGCCAAAATAATTTAATGAAAGCATTTCAGACCGATTTTATTATTATTAATAGAGTAAACAGAATAAAACTATTATTGCTATCATGTTTATTTGTTTTTGACTTGGTAAATTATTGTACATGTGTACGTGTAGAATTGGATAGATTCTCTTTTTTTAAGTCAGGTAAATTATCACTTAATTATTAATATATATATAATTAATCAACAATTATAACTTGATTTGATTTGATTTTTTTTATTTTCGAACAAAAATATGATGCATAAAATATCATTAACCAAAAAAAAAAAAACATTTCAACATGGTCGAAAATGGAGCGGGAGGAGGCTTAAGCTTATTATTCTCCCACCCCATTACCCCATACATCTTTCGTCTATTATTTAAACTTATTTATTTTTTTACTTATCTCTTCTTTTTACATGAAACATATTTTATCCTTTTGGCATCTTTGACAAATAATATGTTTGATTCCATTTGTACCTTTTCATTTTGTAACATAGACCCAAAGAAGAAAAAAAAGAAAAAAATACATAGTACTGCAAATTGAAAAAAGAAAAAAAATACAACAACACCAACACAGTACTGCAAATAGCCATTAATTAAAATGTCATCATACCTTTCTCTTTTTATCCTTTTCAATCACCTTCATCATTATATTCCTTTATTAATATATATTTATACAGTTTTTTAATTGATTATTATACTGACGTTGTTGTAGAGTCTGATCTAGACTGTTCCATATAGTTTGACACCACATACAGACATACACAAACTTTTTAAAGTTGTTCTTGTTTTTAGCCTCCTAAAATTGAGTTCTTCCCTCAGATAATACCCCCCTGTCGTTCTTCAAAAAACTTTTGTAAACATTTCGGGAGTATTTTTTTTCCTAGCTTTAAACATGTATTGTGCTGTTTTAAACTTAACCAAATCATTGAACTTAAGTATTTTTAATAAAAATAAAGCATTTGTATGCTCCAATTTCTGCATTGTACATATGGATCATAAATTAGATTTATATGTATTCCCCCAAACTTAATGAAAGATGAGGCTTTGAAAGTATTGAAGACCAATACTGCTATTCCAACTTGTAGTAAAACATGTAATAAAATTTTTGTTTTTCTGCACAATTGCAGTTTACAACAAATAATGATCTGTTTATCATGTATTTATAATATTTAATCGACATTTATTGTAATTAATTAATTGGGACATTTAAAACAAATATTAGTATTGCAAAATGATGTATATCATATATTATGTATAAATATACAAATATATTAAAATCATTTCAATATAAAGCATATTTATTATCATTTTAATGTAATGTCATGTCGTTTTCCCTTTTTTTATTATTAGATAATTTAACGAAATATTTTATAGTAAAGTATTATCATAAAAAAGTTAGCTATTATAATTATTTACAATTTTATTGGGTTCTAATATGTTGTCTGTGTTCAGCTAACACAGTGTTTGTGAATCCCACTGGATCAGCCTTTAGTGCCTGCTTCTGTGCTAGTGTATAAAGTGTGTTTCGGGCCTTACAGTGGTTTACTTAACTCTGCTTGGGTTTGGTTTACAGGAGTCCAGCATTTAAGGGTCACAGTTCACCTGAACATTTACACTTCCTCAACATTTACTCTCACTCTGGTGGTGTTAAACTTCTAGCAATTGGTTTCTTCTGTTGAACACAAAACCAGATATTTTGGAGAAAGTTGGAGAAAAGAAGCCATTGACATGTATAGTGGGAACGAGTAATACTATGGATGCTAGCTATATTTTCAGCCATCTATTTTTTTGCGCATTTTTGGGCTATCGTATTAAAAACATTTAAAGATGCTGTGTTTTTGTCTCTTCTAAAGAATAAACAACATTATGTTTGCAGATATTTCAGAAACATGCTCAGAACATTCTTGTTTATCTGAGAAACAATGCTGAAGTCAGATTTTCTGCTTTGAACATGTGCGTTATGTGCTGGAATGGCTGTAATTTGGTTCTTTTAACCCGCCCACCGCCAGTTTAGCCAATTATATTTCAGCACCCGGGGAGGCCTTGGTGTAATTCCTTCAGTCATGAAGACTCTCAAGGCATGCGTCCGTGACTGAAATGGGACCTCCGGTGGACAGTAGCAGACTCTGAAATGAGATGCAGATTCAGAGTTCCACATGAGGTTATTAATTAACAAATTATTTAAATATTAGGAGCGTAAACATTAGGTGAGCAGGTTACATTGTAACCCCCAATCCTAACAACACGCTACATGACTAGATTTGCAGTGATAAGTAATCAGGCTGTTAGCACCAGACGAAACACGAAATGTAAATACAGCCAATCAGAAGCACAGAATAGTGCACTCACTGCACTCCAGCCAAATGGTAACGTTTAATCTAATGAACACACATATTAAAGCTCTTTAACATGATTAAATGTAGATGCTGAATCACTGATATGTGTTGGTTTGCACTGAGTCTCAGTTTTAGAGTTCAATTTCAGACGGTTTATTTTATTTTCCAGATCTGAGATGAACTTTCTGCTGCTGCTTTCAGTTGTACTGCAATCAATGTCATGTAAAATGCCATTCAAACTTGCATTATTAGCATTTAATAAAGCACATGAGGTGTACCTGAGCTGATCATTGTCAGTCAGTCTTTGTTTAAACAAAAACTCCCTTTAATATGGAGATTATTCCTTCTATTTCTTGCCATTGCTTTTAGTTAGAACACGATTTAAACAAGCCTTTGTTGTTCTTGCGTGTTTCTAACCAGGGGTGCAATACCTAGCTCAACCAAAATCAAACTTACATACTGCACCTTTATTGGAGATGCATAAGAATATGCATTTCAAGAGTTCACACTTAGCTGATGATTTATAAAAGCTTGTTTGGCATGCTGTCCCGGGACAGAGCCCTGAGCTCAAGGCATCCTCGAGCCCAGGGCTTCCTCCCGTTGGCAGAGCGAGAGGGGAGCCTGAGCTTGGTGGATCTCAGAACTCCCCGGCTGCGGTTGCTAAGGGAACAAAAGGGGTTAGACAAATGCTTGATTGTTATGCATGTTGAATGTCTTTGGATGGTGGGAGGAAACCGGAGAACCCGGGGAAAACCCACGCGGACACGGCGAGAACATACAAACTCCACACAGAAACGCCCACCGGCCTGGTGGGACCATGGCCGGCAGTGTTCTTGCTGTGGGGCTCACAGTGCTAACCACTGGCCCGCCGTGCCGCCCGATCAGAGGTAAAGGAGGAGAATAGGGGAGAAAAGGGGGTTTCTTCCAAACGAAGATAAAATGGACGGAAAACTGTGGTTATTCATAGTAGCTTAGGGCTCATATGATTGGAAGATAGTAATTAGCAAATACGAGACCGGCCGTGATGAATCATAAGCACGTGATCCTCTCGAAATTAGTTTATGAATAGACTTCACATAAATTTGGAAAATGTGCACTTTTTTTTTTTTTGGAGGTTTTTCTGAGCTCCTGATTAACTTTGCGTCATTAGCGTTGGTTTGCAGCCTCGCATGTTTCCATGTTTACATTGTTGCAGATCAAAAATTTTGTTCTGCTAATTGCAAAAGGCCTCAGCCCTTCGTCAGTCTGTCATCACAGTGCTTCAGTCTTATTATTCATCTATTATTATTCCCTTCAGAACTGTCTTGAGCATCTGTCTCGCGCCTCCAAAAGCCACCGCATTCACCTCGTCATTACGTTTCGTCTTCTGAGGCGCAGCTCATTTATTAGAGGAAAAAAAAAAACACCACAGTGGCAAATCCCAAACTACACTTCTCTGACTGATATCTGCTCCAGTTATCAGAAAGTGACCATTTGGTTCTCCTTTACTTATTAGATAAAAACGGTGCTTTATTTGCTAATGATTTATGCAATATTTACTTTTGTGTTCAACAGAAGAAAGAAACTCACACAGGTTTGCAACAAATGGAGGATGTTTCATCTTTGGGTGAACTATCCCTTTATTAAACACCCCCCTTAAAGATAGTTTTTAAGCTGTAGTTCTGCATCTTCTCCTCCAGCTGTCCAAATCTCAGAGTCAGGGATCCTTCCTGCCCTCCCCGATCCGAGATTCTCCGGTTCCTCCACCTAACGTCCCGCTGAAGCCTTACGGTCCCCCAGGGATGCCGCCCAATGGGCCACCGATGATGATCCGACCACCCAACGGACACCTTCCCATGATGCCCCCCGACCCGCGCTTCAGACCTCCACACATGGACTCTTACGGCCCGCCTCCACACATCGGCCCGTTTGGACCCGTGCCTCCACCTTTTGGTATGTTTAATATAAAACTATTAGGAATTATTTTAATTTGTCTGTCTTGAATTGAATGAGTAGTCGCTGCTGATGTCATCAATAAGACACAAGATGCAAATGTTCCAAGGTGTCCTTGCTGCAGTCTGTAACCACGATGACGTACTTGACCAGGTCCTTGTACCGCCCACTAAGGAAACGCCCTAGCTACTGTGATGGTTGGGTTTAAGGCAGGGGGTGGTGTTCATTACGTAGTTGAACTGGTCAAGTACGTCATCAAGCTGCGGGCTGCAGTGTGGACTGTCTCAAATGGTCTGCGACACACCACAATTTGTGATTCACATTGGTGTTTTCTTGACACTGGAATTCGGCAACAATCGATACTGAAATTTTAAAAGTGTCCATTTCCCCCTAACATTTGTTCTTAAACTGCGCGATTGGCCATTGTGTTCACGTACTCAACAGAAATGACTGGGATTGGCTGTGAAGGTCATCAGTTCACCAAACTCACCAGTTTACTGAGTGTAACCACAGATACAGGGACACTGATTCATCAGCAGATCTCTTGTATGTCAGCTCATAAACAGACTAGCTGACCTAAATGATTACTATGTGCCATGTCCCGCCTCCTTTCCAGCAGTCTGAATTACTTTCCTCTCAAAGCTCATTTTGGACATTGGACGTGCTTCATTTATTGATTTGCAATAGATTTATTCATGTTTTTAAAAACCTGTAAAGTGTGCCTATAGCGATTTGAAAATGAAAGCAAACTTTCAAAAGCAACAAAATTCTTTCTGGGGGGCAATCCCCCCCTTTGGACCGGGCCTGTACTAACATAAAAAAACGTTGCTTTAATTTCACAGGACCTTTGAACTGAAAGCTGCGACCATTTTTTATCCCTGTATTGTGAAGCAGTTCCTAGAGAAATGGAATATTAAATAATGAAATGTTACCGAGCAAACAGTAACGTTAAGGCAAATCCAGAAGAGTGGTCACCAAGCAGGCACGTGGTAACAACGTAAAAAAACAAGGAAAGACATTGCAAGGAAAAACCCGTTGTAAAGTTCAGATAAACAAGACTCAGCAAGTGTGTGTGTGTGTGTGTGTGTGTGTGTGTGTGTGTGTGTGTGTGTGCGTGCGTGCGTGCGTGCGTGCGTGCGTGCGTGCGTGCGTGCGTGCGTGCGTGCGTGCGTGCGCTGCTTAAATAGTCCTCATAATCAGTCCTTTACAATCCTCCGGCTGCGTTTATGAAATCAATGGTGATGCGGAACAGCTGTGTGCAAAGTGGATGACAGGACTTGTAGTTCAATAGTGTGTGTAGTAGAGTCACTGGATCGCTTTTGTTTATTTTGTTTCCGCAAAATTTTAGGCCTTAAAAAATCTTAAATTTGCTGTTGTAGGTCTTAAATATTTTTGCACAGGTCTTATTTTTCCGATGTCCATGTAACGCTACATCTAATGCTCATTTAAATTCTTTTTTGTTGTTGTTGCTTGGTTTTCATGGTGTTGTAGTTCTTCATTTCACTAGTCCAATTGTAATTTGCGGCATTACAACTACAAATGAGACCAACATGCAATAGCCAATCAGCTTTCTGTTATTAAACTTCGTGCACACAACAAATTTGACGCGAGTTAAGTTTTAGCTAAGTTTTTGGAAAACTTTAGAAAAACCTGAGGGATAAGTTTTTTATAACAAAAAAAGAGGCCAGGGCAAAAGTGGAGACCCAGGTGGTTTTAATATTACAGAATATGTTTTTCCACTAGTCACAGGTTTTACACTGATGTATATATTACAATTTTATATTAAAAAAAACTCATTAGTTACAAACTAAAATTAAGGAACAAATTATGTCTTTGATAACTGGAAAGGAATATTAGAAGCTGTCAGTTTACAATATATTGATGCCCAATTTCTAGGCTTTTGGTGATAATGGTCAGGAATGTTGAACCATTATTGCCTTTTTAGCTTAAAAGTAGAGGACAGAAACTTGCCAGACAGTGATGTGTGAATTGAGTGGGCAAAAAAAAAAAAAGTCAGTTTTTTTTTAGGAAGTACTTTTTGTTGTTGTTGTTGTTGCTTTTATTCTTGCCATAATAAAGAATATAATTGTAGATCAGCCCATGTTGTTGTCATTAATATTGAAATGTATTAGGTAAAACTGTGAGAAAAAATCCTGATAATCATTATAATAAATTATTAAAAGATTAAAAAACATTTAGTTTAAAAATCTTCAATAATATTAATGATATGTAAAGTAAAGTAGTAAAGAACTTTTATTGTCATTGTAGTTGTACAACGAAATGTTAATGTGTACAATGTACAAAGAGGAGGGGTGGCACAGGCTACAGCTCTGGGGAAGAAGCTGCTCTTTAGCCTGTTTGTGCGAGTCTTAATTGCCTTATATCTTTTCCCTGATGGGAGTAGTGCAAAAAGTTTGTGTCCTGGATGAGTAGGGTCCTTAATGATGTTGCTAGCTCTCCTCTGTAGGCGGCTAGCATAGACTGTATCGAGGTTTGGGAGTTTAATTCCTATGATCCTCTGTGCAGTCTTAACAGTCCGGGATAGAGCTCTCCGGTTTTCCGCAGTGCAGCTTGGGTACCACACTGTGATGCAGTGACAGAGGATGCTCTCTATCGTGCTCCTGTAGAAATTTAGTAAGAGCTGGGTCGGTACTTTTGTTTTCTTGAGTTTTCTTAAGAAGAAAAGTCTCTGTTGAGCTTTCTTCACTAAGTGGGTGGTGTTAATGGTCCATGTGAGATCTTTTGTCAGATGTAGGCCTAGGAATTTGATGTTGTTTACCCTCTCAACTTCCTCGCCATTTATGTGGAGGGGGGTTGGTGGTGTCCTTTTTGCTCTTCTGTAGTCTACAACGATCTCTTTTGTTTTGGAGGTGTTCAGAACCAAATCGTTATTGACACACCAGTTGATTAGGTGTTGGACGTCCTCTCTGTAGTGAGACTCGTTGTTACCTGAGATTTGTCCTATTATTGTGGTGTCGTCAGCAAACTTCACTATAGTGTTGGAAGGGTGAATGGGTTTGCAGTCATGTGTGAATAGGGTGAAAAGTACTATGAAAAGTATATGACGTAGTTCTGAAAACTTTCTACTTCTCTGTTTATCCGTCTGATTTTACTGTCTGTTTCTTTTGGCCGCCCCCTGTCGTTTAAAAGAATACCTCAATGGCGAACGCGGCAAGTATAAAAGCCTTGTCGTATTGTGTTATAGGTCTTAAATTAAATACTTAATGGCCTTAGAAAGGTCTTAAAGTCTTAGGTTTGATATACCTACAGTGACCCTGTTGTAACACAAGGGCAAACTGTTTTATTTTTCTTAAAGACATGCACAGATGAATTGCTGAACTAGCAACGTGAGCTAACAAAAACAATGTCTGTTTTGATTTCATGTGTACTTTAGGTAATGAAAGCAGAAGGTTAAGATTATATATTTAGTGAATCTAAAATCTTCTGTTTGTATTCGTTTGATCAGCTCGAGGGCCTCCACTGGGGCCGCCACTCGGACAGCGGGACGTCCCGCCAGATTTCTTTGCACCCCGCGGCCTCCCTCCTCGGCCCTTTCCGCCTGGACCTCTGCCACCCCCCGGAGCCATGATCCCTCCTCCATACAGCGGACACCGTTTTCCAGCAGCCCCTGCAGTACTGTCTCAGAGCTCCAGAGATGGAGACGAGGAGCCGCCGCAGACCCACGGGGAGCCCTGAAAAGCATCTGCGGAGGGGAAACGATATTAGTTTGATTTGAGTTTTCTTTAATAACACATTTGCGAGCAGAAATAATGAGGGTTTTGATTTTATACATTAGCAAACCTTTCCTATGGAAATAGTTTGATTTAATTCACCTTTGTTTTGTCTTCTCTCCTGTGGTTAAACGATGACATCCACCACTCGCCCAGTGCTCATCTTGGGATATCGAACCAATATTTAGGCAAGCCATTTATTTCCTCATGCCTTTAATGTGAGAGGACTTTTTTTTATGCCTTCCTCTTCTTCACCGTGTTTTCGTTTGTTTGCTTTTAGTCTGATGATTCTCCAGCTCACGTAATACGATTCAGCCTGTGTTTATTTTAACGTTTGATCCGTCGTGATTTCTTTTCCTAGCGGAAAGGCACATATGATGTCATATTGACAAAGTATTTGTACATTTCTTTCAGCTGCGCGTGTGTTATTATTCAGAAATCCCCAAACGAACACGTCAGCTCAGATAAACGTCTTCTCTTTGAGTTTTCAGCGCCGTATGTATTAATTAAAGTCGTAGAGACGCGACTGTTTTTAACGACGAAACATGAGAATGCATTTAGTTCCTGCATCAAATTGAATGTGACCGTTTAGTGTGATTCTTTTATGAACAAATCTCTCTCATTCAGTTAAGACAGGAATCATTTTCGTTAAATTGCAATAATTTACTCTGCTATATTTCATTTAGCCCACAACCAGTGGTGTTTCGTGGGTTTTTGATGCTACAACAAAAATAATCCCAATATTCAAAACTATTTTTTCATCTGCGTTTCATTTTTGGCATATGCCTCTTTTTTTTCTTTTTTTTTTTTGGTTTGGTATTAGAGTAAATTATTTTAGGAAGTGTGTCGAGAGAATGCATCTTGTGTAAGAGTGTCTGCATCATGTTGAAATCTTAGGGAAGAAACGGTTTTAAAAACGAATGCGGCATTGATTTCATGGGAATGAATGAATGAGTTGAATAAAGCTGCTTTTTCCTGATGCTTCTGATTCCTCTGTCGGGCATCTCGACACCTGCCAGGCTGATATAATAATAAGATTTCTTTAAATGAGTCTGTGGTTATGCTAATTAATTTAGAACATTCGTAAATAATCAGTATTCATTAAGTAAATATGCAGTAAATAATAATTAAGTAAATAATCATGTATTCAGCTCAGAGTATTTAGACTCTTTGGATAGTAACACATAATTGAATGTCATAACGCAGTGGTTCTCAAACTGTGGTACGTGTACCACTAGTGGTACACAGGCTTCCTTCTAGTGGTACGCAGAGGAATTGCTGAATAATTCAAGTAAAAAAAATGAACACACTTTTAACTCTGACACATGCAATAACACCAATGTGATCAGTAAATTGATTTTAATAGGCTAAAACTTTTAAATTTATTTTCAATTTTCTAATGTTTGTTTTGTATTCCATCATTTGAAGCTAGTCTCCTCCCCATATTTGTAACAGTTGTTGGGGGCTTATCCTGTATTTTTATGTCCCAATGTTGACAGGTATAGTTTAATCACTTGCTTTTGTGACACACAAAGCCTATAACTTGCAGTAAGCAGATCTGATTTCTAAATTAAATATGTAAATCCAAATCATACATTTAAAGTTAATGTTTAGATTTTAAATGCATACAAATACGTTAAAAATATGTGCAACATCTATTACAAAACTTTTCAAAAACATTTTATATATGAATAAGATCACAAATAGCCTATATTTATGAGGTCCGAGGCTGCTATATGTTTATACTTTACATTTAAGTACAGCAATTTTCTTTTTTCTTTTTAAGGCCATTTGTAATTAACTTTTAGAAGCACATTTTAATTTAAAGATTTTTTTTACCTGTAAGCACAGAGCAGTGTTAATGTTCAAGCTATTTATTATGTTTAAAGTTGCTGACAATAATAAATATTCATAATAATAGAAATTAATCTGCCTCATTTCTGAATTGTCCAGAGCTTTAGCTGCTTAATTAGGCCTGCTACACTACTGTATTTTAATACTGGTCGTTATGGTGGTACTTGGAGAGACTATTTTTTTCTGAGGTGGTACTTGGCGAAAAAAGTTTGAGAACCACTGTCATAACGAATACAAATGTCAACCTAGACGTGCAAATTTAGAATCATTGACCATTTATAGTAAATACTACAGTGATTTTGAAGCATACTATAATAAAGGTAAAGTACTTGAATTAATCTGTTGTTGTAATTCTATAGCAACAAAACAACATCACTACCCGAAGTCTAGTCGCCCATCCATGTTTTAGGAACAGCAAATAATAACTTGACTTCTAGTTAATCATTTGGTGTCAGAAGTGTCTTATATAAAAGGCAAAGGCCTCTAGATTACGCCTATTTGAGCACAATAAAATCTGATCATGTTTTGATTTTGAATTAATTAATTAATAATGACAGTAAGGTCTGACTTTGCTTAGATTAAAGTCTCATCACTGAACAGGAATAATGTCCAGTGTAGAATATAAAGTCCTGCTGCAGTGGAGACAGAATGAATATTGTGTCTGACTCCATCATGAGCTTGGAGGACTGCATCCATACATCTCTGACAAGACTCAAATCACTGATTAATAAAGTCATCTGGAATGAAGAAGAAAGCGTTCCTGCAGGACTCCCAGAGTTCATCAAGAGTCTTTGTGTTCATCTTTAACGTCTCCTCCATCTTACCCTAGACATGCTCAATAATGTTCATGTCTGGTGACTGGGCTGGCCAATCCTGGAGCAGCTTCTTTACTTTCAGGAGATTTGATGTGGCGGCTGAAGTATGAGCAGGAGCGCTATCCTGCTGGAGAACAAATGTCTTGATCCCTCAGACTGTTGATGCTGCAGATCTCTCGCACGCCCCCATACTGAATGGAACCCCAAACCATGATGTCTCCTTCACCAAACTTGACTGATTACTATGAGAATCTTGGCTCCATGTGGGTCCAGTAGGTCTTCTGCAGTATTTGTGATGATTGGGATGCAGATCAACAGATGATTCATGGGAAAAATCCACCTTCTGACAATTTTCCAAATTATCCAGTAGTGCACACTAATATAAATAAATTATTCAATACTGTACTTTTTTTTTGTTAACAACTTATAGCATATTATACTAGAATACACCAATGATTACTGTAGAAAAACTAAAATCTTCTGCAGCGTTTATTAGTTTACCAGCTCATTATAGTTACTACATTATGCTGTTGCAGTCATTAAAAAGGGCTGTAAATGCTATAACATGGTAAAATACACTACAGTATGGTTCAAAGACTATTTACTATATATGATAGTATTTTTATGTGGGTTGAAACTCTGGTAACATTTCACAAGAGGCTCCCATTATTTAACCGCGAATAGTGTAAGTATTTAGAAATGTGAATTTTGCAGTTATAAATGTGGTAAATGTTTGTAATGTTGATGAATAAAGCCTTGTTCCTGTGTTACTTTAATTCTGAAACAGATATCATGTAGTGTCCCTGCTGTAAAATCCAGCTTAAACCAGCCTAGGATGGTTGGCTGGTTTTGGCTGGTCGACCAGGCTGGTTTTAGAGGGGTTTTGGCCACTTCCAGGTTGGTTTCCAGCCTGGTCAGGCTGGGAGATGACCAGCTAAAACCAGCTTGACCAGCCTAGCCAGGCTGGGAGCCCAGACAAGTCCAGCTTAAACCAGGAGGTTCAAGCTGGTTTTAGATGGTTTTAGCTGGTCACTTTTCATCCTGACCAGCTAAGACCAGGCTGGAAATGGCTGGAAACCAGCCTGGAAATGGCCGAAACCCCTCTAAAACCAGCCTGGTCGACCACCTAAAAGCAGCCAACCATCCTAGGCTGGTTTGAGCTGGATTTTTCAGCAGGGATATCGACCCACATAAAAGAATACTATAGTGATTTATAGTTTTGAACCACACTGTACAGTAGGCTATATATAGTATTTGTATCTCTGTTAATAAATGCTGCAGCATACTTGGTATTATCGTGAACTGATAAACTCAATAAATACTGTACTGTAGCTACTTTAGCTTTTTTTTACTACAGTAAACTGTGGTGTATTGAATTGCATAATACACTTACAAAATGCAAATACCCTGAAAACTACGGTATTGTGGTAATTTGTTTATCTTAATATACCATAGAATATATAGCTAGATTTCCCTGCTGAAAGATCCAGCTTAAACCAGCCTAGGCTGGTTGGCTGGTTTTAGAGGGGTTTTGGCCATTTCCAGTCTAGTCTTAGCTGGTCAGGCTGGAAAACGACCAGCTAAAAGCAGCCTGACCAGCGATTACCAGGCTGGAAATGGCCAAAACCCCTCTAAAACCAGCCAGCCTAGGCTGGTTTAAGCTGTTTTTTTTCTGTTATTTTACCATAATACAGTTCAAAAACACTTTATGACTACTATAAATTAGTATTGTATTTTTTTCATGTGGGGGAAACAGGTTTTGTGATTAGTTAGTGAATGATTATCAATCGATGATGTCATTTATCTAATACAATTAAATTTAGGTTTAGAAGTTTAAATTATTCTGGGATCACATTCTGGAAGCACTTTCGGAGAATACAGGTAATATTTATCAATCAATCATGCCTTTAATGTAAAATCATATAAACATAATGTTTTAAACATTCGTTATTGTAAACAACTGAAGTAGCTCGCTGTATACTCGTGTTTCCTAGAGGCGAGACTGATTTCACCTAAAGGGTATTTATAAAATATTCATGATTCAAGCAGCGTTATTATTTATTAGAAATGAGACATTTGGAGAAAAAGAAAAAGCTGTGCAATGATACACGTTTTATGATAAAGCCGTCCGTCCATATGTGTAAGGTTTTTATTCACTAAACTCACTTCATTCGGTTTTGGCGGGACTCCAACACTGACATCAACACCATTAAACTGACTGACGGGTAAAACACATTTTTTATTATTAATTATTTCTTGATCAGCTAAGATCGTGTCAAAAACTGTAAAAATGAAGCTGAAAATTAGCCGAGCTCGCCAGAATGTAGGCTATTTAAACTCTGTTAAAACCAAACATTTTGAGAAATCCCTCAGTAATTTCCTCAGTAATTTCCAAACAAACATGGAGCTAATAAAACCGACAATGACTCTGCTTTCTTGTGGTCAAAGTTAATATTTACTGGCTTTCCTTATTATGAATTATTATTATATTTACTTTGATAAGGGTGATGCGTTTTTATAATCCAAAGGCTACATTTCAAATAAATGCTAATGCTAACGTAGTTTTAGCCTGGTAATATCAACACAAAACTGAATAAGTATTTGAGAAAACCTTATGTCTGAAAATACAACTTATGAAGACTTTCAGTGTGGTTTTGTGAAGATCATTCATGAGTATGTAGCATTAGCAGAATGCTAAACTGTTAAACACTATTCGTAGGCCTAATGGGGGTAATCTAAAATGTTTTTAATAATATACTCGCCCTCATATAGTTCCAAACATATCTATTTGCCGATTTTTCCTCCACAGAACAAAAGATGCAGAAGTTATTAATAAACCCAAGACAAAACTGGATGCTAATATTTATTAATTCTATGAACCAAACTCTAAGAAAATGATTGTTGAATTATACTTAATTTGAGTGAATCGTTATAATTCTGTCTGCTTGCATAACATTTTCATACGCTTTTAGACAGAATTAAACAATGTTTTTTATAATCATGATTTATTTTTGATGTTTCTGTTTCTGCCACTGCATATCAAATTTTGACAGCATGTTTGGAATATGAGGGTGAGCTACGTCTTTAATAAAATAAAAATATAAAAAAAACCAATGAAGAATGTTGCCTAAATATCAAGTTATCCATCCGCTTTCTTCAGAAATCATCACACAGAGCAGTATTTATAAACATTTGAGGTTTTGAAATGGTTTCCGTCTCATATCCTCGTCTCTCTTGCAGATGAAGACGCCATAAATTCCAAACTTCAGACTGGAGATCTGAGGGAAAAGTGTCCAATATTGCCAGGAATGTGAGAGGTGATGCACCAAAAGAAAATCAGTCATTTGTGTCTGTCATGAGTTTGGTTTTAAGATCATTTAGTCTTTGTGCAAAGTCTGGTTAAGGTGCAGGTAAAGTGGTTTCTTCGTCAAGAGGTTGAGTTTTTTCCTCTTGAAGTCAGTCGGTTTCTTGTACCTGAAATCAGATTCATACAAATAACATTCAAGGGTTAGTTCACACAAAAACAACATGGACTGTGTTTGGTTCCTTTTCAGAAGCTTATTCGAGAGGTCAGATTTCATCTAAAGTATCCTTAAGGGGTTGTTCACCCAAAAATGAAAATGTCTTGTTAATTTACTCACCCACATGCCATCCAAGATGTAGGACATTCATCCTTGTTGATTCATATAATGGCATTGAATGGTGACAGGTTTTTTTAGATTGAAAATTAACATGCAAACGAGTCCAGATCAATAACAATGATGACACACTGAGGTCTCATGAAGAGAAACGATTGCTTCGCGTAAGAAATTGAACATTATTTACAATATTATTAGCTTTAATCCACAGCTGTCATTAAAATTACTGAATTACAATCGGACTATGTTCGCATGAGTGCTGAGAACTGTTTGACCAGGCTGTAGAATAATTATTGAGCTAATAATATTGTAAACAATGTTCAATTTCTAACACTGAGCGATTGTTTCGCTTCACAAGGCCACAGTGTGTCATCAGGAGCCATGGTTATAGATTCGGACTTGTTTGTATGTGATTATTTTTAAAGGGCACCTATTTTACCTCTTTTACAAGATTTAAGATGAGCCTTTGGTGTGTCCAGAATGTGTCTGTAAAGTTTCAGCTCAAAAAACCCATCAGATAATTTAATACAGCTTCCAGAATCTGCCCATTTTGATGTAGCAGTGTAGCTGTTTATGTAGACTGTAGCTTTAAATGCAAATAAGCTGCTTCTCCCCTCCCACCGTTCCCATGTGCATGTCTGCTTCTCATCAAGCGGCAACCTCCCGCTCTCCCTCAGGAAGCCAATACGGAAGTAACTAAAACTGCAATTCATCTGAAGTTCCGCTAGTCCTGGCCGCTCCTGGCTCCAAAACAGAGCAAATTTCAATTGAGCCCAGTGTTAGAATGGCCAACTTTACAGCAGAAAAAAAGGTGTTTACAGCCCGGTACAAAAAAAGATTTTAGTTAATACAGCTAATATTACCCTTCATGACAACTGTGAGGGGGTGAATTTTTTTATAACTCATCCGTTTCCTTTATATTAAGTTATATTAAGTTTGCATAATTAAGGGCGTGGCCACTTGAGTGACAGCTAGGTCTCGTTGGTCGCCGTCACGTCACCTCAGCTGAATCCTGCAGATTAGCCACTGAACTCGGCATATTTATCGTATTTCTGTGTTGTTTTATGAGGCTTTACACACTCAACTGCCTTTTGGACTTGTTTCCCACAATTATTAGATGGCATGGCATGCTGAGGGCACTTAATGGTGCTCACAAACCATTCACGTGGCCTCCGTTTCCCATGTGAGTAAAGTTATCTACTTATATACCATCTCTATACATGTATTTGTTTTATTTAAGATCATTTATCGTTTATATTTATATTTAGAGCTGTAATGCACTCCAGAATCTGTCAGATTGATTAGCTGTAGGCTCTAGATCAGTCGTCTGAAGTGTTGTCATACAGTGTTATACTGGATTTCATCAATAGTCTTACAGTAACTAACACAGACTATATCTGAAGTGTTTGGAAGTAATTCGCGTTTTCCTCCTGTTGAAAAACGTCATAAGAACAATGTTTAGTGGCTCAATGTATTACAGCAGTGTTTTTAAAAGTCTAAACACTTTATTGATATAGTGTACAGCCAAGCACAAGTGGTCAGAATACAAACGAGTCGCAGGTGATGAAGTATTAAGCGTTCTCCCAAAGTAAAGTGTGTCTGAACCAGGTCCAGGCTAAATGCCAGCAGGTGTCTGTAGCTCCGCTCACTCTCCGCCTCTTTGCCCTTGTTTGGTATCCCGCTGTGGGTGTGATGACGCTTGACCAAAATGGCGACGGTTGGCCGCGCCTACTTGTGGCTTCTTTTGCGCTCTTCAGAAACCTATGGGTGACGTCACGGACACTACGTCCATCTATTTTACAGTCTATGCTTCTTATGCGTTATGTCCAGTGTTGCCAGATTGGGCAGTTTTGAATTTGATTGTGGGAGTAAAAAAAGGCATAGTTGACAAAATCTGGGCAGTTTTGAAAGGTAAATTTTATATGCAACTAGGTCTGTGCAATAATCGAAAATCCGATTTCGATTTTGCCTTCTAACGATTATGAAAAATCATTAATCGAGATAAACGATTATTGCATCATATACCGCTCCCTTTCCAGTTGTACACGTGTTGATCTTAAAAGCGCGAAAGACAGCATGATTCTGTGTGCCGCGCACACACAGAATTGAAGCATGCAGTCAGCATTCGGTCTCACTCGCACACTGAGACGAGCAGAGCGCAGTCAGCGCACACATCTAAAGTCATCTTAACGTGAGCGCTTTAATGGTCAAATAGGTGTCAAAATGCGGTGTTTAGTGATTATATCAAGCATCATTTGTGTAATAAACAAACGAGTTTCAAAAGAGAATCAAAAGACACGCGAAAGAGAAACCATTAAAGAGACAGCGCGCTATAATCCTTCTGCCGCCTGTTTTTATGATTATTAATCAAACAACAAATGGAGAACATGCCTCGGCTCTTCACTGAAGGACTTTTGTAGCTAAAGTGTTTCGTAAAGTTTGTTTTATATTTTTATCCTATTGTATTTATTTCTCTTTCCTTTGCAGGGTGGAAAATAACTGTTTGTATACAGTTGAAGTCTGAATTATTAGCCCTCCTGAATATTAGCAACCCTTTTCCCCCAATTTCTGTTTAATCAAAAGATTTCTGAACATAATAGCTTTAATAACTCTTTTCTAATAACTTATCTATTTTATCTTTGTCATGATGACAGCACATAATATTTGACTAGATATTTTTAAAAAATACATGCATTCAGATTCAAAGTGCGATTTAAAGGCTTAATTAGTGTTATTAGACAGGTCATTGAATAACAGTAGATTCTTTTGCAGACAATCAAAAAATATATTGCTTAAGGGGGCTAATATTATAGACTTGCTTGAAAAAACCTACTTTTATTCTAGCCAAAATAAAAATAAAAAAGCCTTTCTCCAGAAGAAAAAAATATAAGAGGAAATACTGTTAAAATTCCTTGCTCTGTTAAACATCATTTGGGAAATATTTATTTTTTACAAAATTCTCAGGAGCGCTAATAGTTTTGACTTTAACAGTAATCGTTTTGAATAATTGTGATTTCAATTATGACCAAAATAATCGTGATTATGATTTTTCCCAAAATCGAGCAGCCCTATATGCAACTGTGTGGTCCTATTCAGTTAGTAGAGAACAGTGCATAGCGCAAATCGTGCGGGCCCACCTGCAAGAGGAGGTGAAGGTACATTGCATCAAAATCTGACTCCCTGTACAAATCTGACTCCCCTTCGCGTACACGCACATCACACAGCGCCTGCAGTTACACTCACAGCAGTTTATTATGACACTTTTATCAGTCTTTTTTTCCGCAATTAACAGCAAGAACAAACAGAAGCGCTGTCTGATTGACAAGCGGCACCTAATTATGTTCAAAAGAATTTAAAACGCCAAATGGGACGACTCTGTACCTCATTTCAAAGTAAAACATACTCTAATAGGCAGTGTAATCTACACAACAATAAGTGCAGTGTGTGGGTGAGAGGGGGCAGTGTTTCGAGGTCATCCAGTTATGTTGTGGTTCTGCGACTGCTGGTTATGGTTGCGGTGTGGTTAAAAATTATGAATATATGAATAATATAAATTAAAATAAATATTAGTCAAATATTTTAGCCGTTTTTTTTGTGCGTTTGGGCTGGAAAAAGTTAGTTATATCTGGCAACACTGGTTACATCAGATAAACAGCAGTCAGTGACAGAGATGAAGCTGAAATACAGCTCATTAGTCAAAAATACCAAGTAACATATTTGATGTATTTGTGGTGGAGTTTATTCAAGCCTTTCTGAAACGATGATTCTCTCACACACACACACACACACACACACACACACACACACACATGCACGTTGTAACGAACAAACGTTACATGCTTTAATTGTTGTTTTAGTTTCTTGTGATGCGAGAAGCACTGGTTGCAATATTACTACAGGCCACTAGGTTGCACTAGAGGGGAGTGAGAACTGGATATATTCCAGCTCACCATAGAGCAAGTGAGTCGTGTTTGGTAGAGGGAACCACATGGTGAACTGAGGCTACCGACCCACTCCGGTTCTGATTGTTTTGAGAACATTATTGTTGCTGCTCAAATGTGAGTATTGAATACGTTTTAAGTTTGAAAGTATTTTCAATGGTTGGTTGTGATTTGCCCTATGTTTATTTCTTATGTAGACAGGACCTGTTGTCCTAGAGATGTTCAGATGAGGTGTTTGTTGGTTCTTTCAATGGACTGCAATGATTTGGTTTCAACGTTCTTTATGCTTCTCATTGGCAAATGAACTATATGTGTACATGTGGAATGACGGTCAGTGACTCTTAAATTCATCATACTACCGTTTTCCCAGTGTGAGGAAGTGGATCTTATTGCATCGCACTCAAATCCATCTACGCAACATTCACCCAACCATCTATATCATTTACACAGACTGTTTACATTCAATGACTGCTTGGTTTTGGATATTGATTACTTTTGTTTGTGTGGACTAAATACTGTATACACATGTAGAGAAATTAAACAAGAAGGAAAAAGGGAAAAACAGGCTTGTGAAGTTTATTTTAATTTCAGTATGTGTGAAATAAAAATTCTGTGAACTCCCTCAGTGTAACATCTTGCATGCATAGAGGTGGTGTTACAGATGGCGCCCGAACAGGGACATTCGTGAATTGTATTTTACGAAGTCCTTTGAATTATAAAGAGATATTTCACTGATACTGAAATTCTTCACAAGCAAATATTACAAATTTACAATGGAGGACAGAGCAGCTAGTGTGGATTATTCAGATGAAGCCTTCACTCATCTCAGAGATCCTGTAGCTAATCTTATAGATACTTTTAGTGAATTGTATCTAGATTCAGAAGTAGAAAAAGAAAGTAAAGATGAGCCTCCACAGCAGGGACAGGAAGACATTAGTAAAATTGATGACTTTCCATCACCACCCCCACCCCTTGACTTTCATAATGATCAATTACAGTTTGTTATTAGTTGTTGCTAGATTTTTGGGGTGTTGTAGTTCTATATTTCACAAGTCCAATTGTAATTAGCGGTATTACAACTACAAAAAAGTCAACTTGCAATAGCCAATCAGCTTTCTGTTATTAAACTCAGTGCGCGCGGCGAATGTGACGTCATCGCTGTGTTTGCGGAAGTTCGCTTTGAGTGCGCGTGACATGATTTCGGCTGGCAGAGTATGCCGTTATTTCACTGACACATGTCGCAAGCGCAGTTTTATAAGTCGGGAGCGTTGTAATGCGAAAGAGCGAAATTTAAATAACTTTATTTTACCCCTAATTTTGTGCTTTTACATTTTCTCTCGCGTGTTTTTAATATTGCGATATAGGTCTTAAATTTAACACTTAATGGTCTTAAAAAGGTCTTAAAAGGTCTTAAATTTGACATTATGATATCTGCAGAGACCCTGTCCATGATAGACGCGGTGGAGAAAACTCTGCAGACATCCGCTCATGTCTCTATCCAGAAGAATCGCTGTAACAGCCGAGAGGAGAGGAAACGTCACACCAGCAGGTCAAATGGGTCACAGTTACTTTCATTCTCTCAAACGCAGTGAAATGGGGGCTTCTGCTGTTAGTGGAAGACTTTCCAGCAAACACACACGCAGTGAAATTGTGCAGAGTTTCTGCGTTTTTAGGTAGTTGGAGCGTTGTAAATACTCGCACTCGCCTCCCTCACCATTGTAAGCTACGGCGACATAGTGCATACGAGATAAATGACGTCAGTACATAATAATCGGTTATGATTATTACTGAACCGATACCGAATTGTCCGCGTCTGCATCGCAGTGCGACGAAGAAACACCCCTACTATGCGGCCGTGGTGATTATAGCGGTTAAGAATTACAGCAATTTTACTCTCTTAATTACAAACATGCTGTTTTAAAGATGTTTAAACTAATAAAAATCACAGAGAGTTGAATCAAATATTTTAATCCCAGTTTATTTGCAAAAAATGTTCTGTGGGCGTGTGTAAACATGTTATTAAAGAAAAATGGCTCTTGTCAATCAATTTGGTAGGCGAGGAAACCACACTCCGACGTCACATTGTGATGGGCCACTGATTATAGCTCACTGGTAGCTCACTTGTTGGGTTTCTATAAGGTTTGGGCGATGTCGACCAATTAGGCCAATTATTGTACGATGTCTAATGTGAAACATCGCAATGGACGATGACATGGTCATCATGTGAAAATGACATTTTCACATGATGAGGGGTTGATAGAATGCATGCGACGTACGTATCTTAAGAGCGAGAAGGGATCTGGGGGTGAGATGGGTGCGCGACTTATTTGAGGACCGGGAGGGAGATGCACGATTTCTGGGAGATTACCACTCGTTTGCTGCATTATGAGTCCCGCAAATGCATAGAGACTCCCGGAACTTCCGGGAAACTTGGGATGTCTGAATATTAGGTTTAACAGCTATAGTGAGACGCAAGCTGTACAATCTTGATAAACTGTCCGACGTGCACTGCTCTCTGCCTGGAGCTCAGAGGAGTGCATGACAGAGTGTGTGCGTGTCTGTGGCTATGTGTGTGTGTGTGTGGTCACGTGATGTGCGTTTTTAGCGGACGTCAAACACGTTGTGGATGTGTATCATTCTCGTTCTAAAATGCCATTTTAACACTAAGACATATTAGTGTAAACGGGGCCTGAGTGTGTATTTTTTGCGAGCGGGTTTGCGAAGGGGGCGGGGCAGAGGACCGGCTCAGCAACGTATTGTCTATTGGCCATCGGCGATGGACGATGTCATGGTCTATCGGCCCAACCCTATTTTCTATCACTCCAATGTGACTTTATCACTATACCTACAGTTCTGTCCAAACAGCTATGAAAAGTTGATTTTCGTCATAGGTGCCCTTCAATCTAAAAAACCTGTCACCATTCACTTCCATTATATGAATCGACAAAAGCCACAGATTCAGCTCAAAATCTGCTTTAATGCTCTACCGAAGAAACCGAAATTCTCCTACATCTTGGATGAGCGGTGGGTGAGTAAATTAACCCTCTAATTTGTGTTCAGAAGATGCACAGATCTCAGGGGATTGAAATGACATGAAGGCGAGTAATTAAAAGCTGAATTTTAATCATGAGGGTGAACTATTCCTTTAATGCCAGTTCAATGTAGAGCAAACAACTGGTCTGATACTCACAGCTCAATAACAATGGGACCTGGCTTGATTTCATCCATTTCCATGAAAGCGAAACACTTAGTGCTGGTGAATCTTTTCTTGGGTTTGTAGTGCTTGAATTCAAAGAAAATAGCTGCGCCTGCAGAGAAAACAAAGCACAAAAATATGTCATTAATAATTAAAAACCATTTAGTGGAGTGATATAGAGCTGTAACACTATCAAAAACTTGCCGGAACTACTTTAGCTGTGGTTTTATATGAAAATAACAACACACCTTAGAATGCTCATTAGCCAATCAGAATCAAGCATGGTAACAAACTGTAATACAGTTGAAATCAGAATTATTAGCCCCTTAATTTCTGTTTAAATTAAAGATTTTAATATAGTTATAGAATAGTTTTAATAACTCATTACTAATTACTGATTTCTTTTATCTTTGCCATAATTTTCCAGCCTCCACTGCTGAGACTGCAGCTCTGCACAAGACTTTTGTCCAGCAGAGAAATTAAAATGGTCGTGCCCAACTCAGTCTTTTTTTTTCTTTCAAGGTTTTTTTTCTTCATTCGCCTCGGTGAAGTTTTTTTTCCCTCTCCGCTGTCCCCACTAGCTTGCATGGTTTGGGATTGGTAGAGCTACGCATCGATGAATTTGCTCTTCAGTGTTTGGACTCTCAGTAATGATGTAAACCAGGGGTTCTCAACTGGCTATGCTAACCACATTTTTACATGGTCATCAAGCCGCGACCCAAGTTTTTAGGAACTATAATACAATTTTAGGAATTATAATTAATTTATATTTATTTGTTAACATACACGAGTAGTGAGATGAATTATAATAAAATCAGCAAGACTTACAAATAAACTATACAGTATTTCATTGCTGTCATTTAACAAAATGTATCAAATTACAGAGTAAAAGTGACAAATACTGTAAACTGTGGTTAGGGTATGGAAAGGTTCAGTTTCCATGAACTAAACTGTTAATAAAACATGTTGTCTGGTTTCTAAATGTCGTTTTAATTTAGAAGGTTTCGTGCTCTCTTGTGAGAGCACCTCGCTACTTATGACACACTGAGGCTTGAAGTCGTTTTTGCTGTCAATAAATGTAAATCCATACTTCACATATTCGGAGTCGTACCTGTGTTTTGACTTATTTTTGACTTCTTATTTTATTTTTTTTAATTTTTAATTTCACATGTCAAACAGTACGGTTGTCGTGCACGCATTTTAAAATAAAAGTCAAAATAAGTTAAAAATTTAACTTTTGTTATTTTTTTTTTTTTTTATCAAACACTCCGCGACCCACTGAAAATGTTCCCACGACCCACTTTTGGGTCGTGACCCACCAGTTGAGAAACACTGATTTAAACCACACTGAACTGAGCTAAACTGAACTGAACTTCAACACTAAAAACTGAACTACTCTGTTCCAGTTACTATGACCATTTATGTGAAGCTGCTTTGACACAATCTACATTGTAAAAGCGCTACACAAATAAAGCTGAATTGAATTGAAATGAATAATGACAGCTCAAAATATTTGACTAGATATTCATCAAGACACTAGTATTCAGCTTAAAGTGACATTTAAAAGATTAAATAGGTTAATTAGGTTAACGTTAGGGTAATTAGGCAAGTCACAGTATAACAGTGGTTTGTTCTGTAGACAATCCAAAACAACTATTGCTTCAGGGGGCTAATATTGACCTTAAAATGGCTTTAAAAAAATTAAAAACTGCTTTTATTGTAGCCGAAATAAAACAAATAAGACTTTCTCCAGAAGAAAAAATATAGGAAATACTGTGAAAAATTCCTGAATCTGTTCAACATCATTTGAAAAATATTTGAAAATGGATAAATATAGCACTGGGGGGTGAATAATTTTGCTAGTGTTGTCTTGAATGCGACATCAAAAGCACACTACTAGCAGTGCATAATGACTTTTCAGCCACTTCAGTGATGCTCAAATGCAAAGTTAGACCTTTGGGTAGTTTTTCCAGATGTCTCTGGATTTCCACATCCACACTAAAATGAATATATGTGTCCTCCTTCCGCGTGGCCACTGGTGTGTCCTGGACTGGGTTCAAGTCTATGCCATTCAGATCTGAGAGAAAGAAGTGAAAACGAGGAAACGTCAGACAGTAGCTATGTTTCCATCCACCTATTTTTTTTTATCAATATATTTGTATTATTAAAATATGAAGCGACCCCCCCCCTACCAAGCTCGCTGAGGCCCCCTTGTGGGCCGCGACCCCCCTGATGGGAACCACTGCTCTAAGCCATACAATATGACTTTGTGGATCTACTGATTTCCATTATATAATAATGAATGTCTTTGCTGCTATCAGAGCCATTTTAATCAAACGTAAATTCTTCCTTTGATCAAGCAGAAGAACTGATTCATCCCCCAGTAACATAACTCCTGGATCAAGTTATCATTAGCAATTTTTCCTAATTGTTTGTATTATATTTCTCCAATAGGTTTTAAGTTTGGAACATGTCCAATGCATATGTAATTTACATTTAGTCATTTAGCAGACGCTTTTATCCAAAGCGACTTACAAATGAGGACAAGGAAGCAATTTACACAACTAAGAGCAACAATGAATGTGCTATAGGCAAGTTTCAGGTCTGTAAAGTCTAAGAAGGAAAGCATTAGTAATTTTTACTAATTTTGAGTACAGTTAGTGGTATATACAGAGAGGCAATTGCAGATTAGTAAGGAAATTTGAGACTAAATATTTCAGTTTTTGGTCGTTTCTTGAAGACAGTGAGTGACTCTGCCGTTCTGATGCAGTTCGGGAGTTCATTCCACCAACTGGGCAGATTGAGCGCGAGCGTTCGGGAAAGTGATTTCTTCCCTCTTTGGGATGGAACCACGAGGCGACGTTCATTCACAGAACGCAAGTTTCTGGAGGGCACATAGATCTGCAGAAGTGAGAGCAGATAAGAAGGAGCAAAGCCAGAAGTCACTTTGTAAGCAAACATCAGAGCTTTGAATTTGATGGGAGCAGCAAATGGCAGCCAGTGCAAACGGATGAGCAGCGGAGTGACATGTGCTCTTTTAGGTTCATTAAAGACCACTCGTGCTGCTGCATTCTGGAACAGCTAAAGAGGTTTGATAGAGTAGTCGCTAGTAGAGAGTAATAATGTACCAACCTCGATTTTACATCTAGAACAACATTCTGAATATGAATTGCTCATCTTGTGCAATCGTTCAGATGAATAATATACGCTGTGTAAAATATTAAACTGTATGATCAACATGATATGATAAACATGGCTGATCATATGATGTGTTAAAGGGGATAGTTCACCCAAAATGAAAGGCGTCTGAGCTCTACCTTTAACACTGACTGTAATGTAGGGGTCGATACACTGTCCTGCGTCTTTCAGACCGATCTTCTCGATCGTCAGAGTCAGCAATGTCATTCCAGGCTCCGAGGGCAAACGTGGTAACAGAGAACCTGTAAATACAGCAAACCTTCATCATTATAATGAATAAATAAGAATAATTTCTAAGATAGAAGACAAACAAATCAACTTTTACAACATTTTATCAACTTTACAATAGCTGATGGAAAAACACCCACATGTGTAATCTTAATATGAAAGTACTTTAGTCAATCATTCATTCATTCATTCATTCATTTTCCTTCGGCTTAGTCCTTTATATATCAGGGGTCACCACAGCGGAATGAACCGCCAACTACCAGCATATGTTTTAAGCAGCTGATGCCCTTCCAGCTGCAACCCAGTACTGGAAAACACCCATACACAACCATCCACACATACTCATACACTATCCGCAATTTAGTTAATAATCCCCCTATAGCGCATGTGTTTGGACTGTGGGGGAAACAGGATCACCCAGAGGAAACTCACGCCAACATGGGGAGAACATGCAAACTCAGAAATGCCAACACATCCCACACAGAAATGCCAACTGACCCAGCCGGGACTCGAACCAGCAACCTACTTGCTGTAAGGCCACAGTGCTAACCACTGAGCCACCGTGCCGCCTCACTTCAGGTTATTGACAATTGAATATTGTTAGTTTTGATAATGCAGATAGAGAGCCAAAGTGACCATCATTAACCCAAACTAAAACATAAATAATGTTATGTTTTAAAATAAATAAAAGGTTAAAAAAAACAATTAAAGCAATTAATTTCTCATCTGTCCATTAATCCTTTTTCATTTCTCTATATAAAAACAACACAAAAGTAAAAATTTATTTAATTACTTAAATCAGTAATATTAATACAAATAATTTTAAATTAAATATTTGTATAAGCAAGTGTATATCCAGGGCCGACGCGTCCATAGAGGCGACGTAGGCGGCTGCCTAGGGCGGCAGAATAGAGAGGGTGGCATCCCCGACACTACCCTCACCACCTACGACCTCAGTTATATTCGCGTCTAGTGCGGTAGTATGGAGAGGGCGGCGTCCCCGACACTACCCTCACCACCCGCGCCCTCAGTTACATCCGCTTGTAGGGCGGCAGAATAAAAGGGGAGCGTCCCCAACACTACCTACCACGCCCTCAGTTATATCCGCCTCTAGTGCGGTAGAATGGAGAGGGCGCTGTCCCTGACACTACCCTCACCACCCGCGCCCTCAGTTATATCCGCGGCGCCCCAACCCCCCGCTTTCACGTTAGGGTTGAGGGCGGCGTGACCGTCCTTTGCCTAGAGCGGCAGTTCAGCTTGCCCTGGCCCTGTGTATATCAAATACTTCATTTCAGTCCAGGGTCTTAATTTGATTCTTGATTCAATTCAGTCAATTGATTGATTCAATAATTGATTGAATTCAGTCTACAGAGTGTGAGCCAATAAATCAAAACAAGTTTGACTTTTTGATTGGATTAAACAAATTATAAAACTTTTACTAATTAAAATTAAATCAGAAACCTGGACAACAACCTGAAATAAAATAAGTGTTAAAATGATACAACTAAAATCACTATAAATCTCAATAAAATAAAAACTACAGCTTACACTAAAATTAATCTCTTAACTGTAACCAAAATAACACTAAACAGAACTTTATTTGGATTTTATTTTAATGGCTAAAAATCATATTTATGGCTGATGATGTTCTTTAGGTGCTTAAACCGTAGGTTCAGCTCAGTGAGCACTATGTAGTGAATGACCTGGAAGTCGTGAGGTGAATGAGGGCGTTGAACCTGCTCCAGTACCAGCGTCCAGATCCTCCTCAACATCCAGGTTTTCCTCTTCACCTGGGGCAAGAATCTTCCTAAAAGCACACACAATCCATCATCCATCACTGTAAGCGCATAACATCAGCACTAAAACAGAGACAAAGCCTATTAGAATAAAGCTCACACTTTACAGTATTGCATATTAATATGTATAATAGTAATAGTATTGATACATTAGTTGCCACTAGTGGACCTATTACGCAAAAATCGCTCTTATAAGGGGAATAAGCAGAATAAAATAAGAAAGATGAATTAATGATGTTGTTTATAATCAGACTTGACTCATTAGCATAAACAGCAGCCCTGAGTGAGAAGCAGCCGTCTGACCATTAACCATTAGAGCGTTTGAGCTGCTGAAGATAATGTCACCATAAACTAAGAGGATTATAAATGCATAATAAAATAAACATATTAAATATTAATATTAATGCACACTAATATTCTGTGTGTAACAACAACCTTTAAATCACTTTATATCAGGGTATCTGCAGGGTCTTCAAAAGCCAAATTTTAGGCTGTAAAAAGTCTTAAATCCACTGAAATATAGTGTTGTAGCTCTTAAATCATTTTAAACGGGTCTTAATTTTCTTCTATGCGCATTTGAAGCTATACCCATCCAATCATTAACAATATATGTCAATAAAAGTTTTAAGAAACGTTTATTTATTAACTTTTTACTTATTAATATGGTTTAATTATCCTCCTTACATTAACACTTGTTTTTAAGTTTTTTTTAGGTTTTAACTTGGCTATTAAATAAATCTTTAGCGTTTAGCCTTGTGTAAGACTGAAATTTGATTTATTAGGGTCTCTAAAAGGTCTTAAAAAGTCTTAAATTTGACTTGATGAAACCTGTAGAAACCCTATATATATATATATATATACACAGTTGAAGTCAAAATTATTAGCCCCCTTCGATTTTTTTTTCTTCTTTTTTAAATATTTTCCAAAAGATATTTAACAGAGCAAGGACATTTTCACAGTATGTCTGATAATATTTTTTTCTTCTGGATAAAGTCTTATTTGTTTTATTTCGGCTAGAATAAAAGCAGTTTTAAATTTTTTATGTACCATTTTAGGGACAAAATTATAAGCCCCTTTAAGCTAAATATTTTTTCTCGATAATCTACAGAACAAACCACTGTTATACAATAACTTGCCTAATTCCCTTAACCTGCCTAGTTAACTTAATTAACCTAATTAAGCCTTTAAATGTCACTTTAAGCTGTATAGAAGTGTCTTAAAAATATCTGTGTTAAAAATATCTTAATAGTGTGTGTGTGTGTGTGTGTGTGTGTGTGTGTGTGTATATATATATATATATATATATATATATATATATATATATATATATATATATATATATATATATATATATATATATATATAAATAAAAGAAATCAATAATGAATTACCTCAAAGGCACTGGTTGGACATCAAAAGGGAAATCTTTGTTGTAGGTCAGAATATTCTTAATAACTGCAGAGAAACAGATCATTAGCAGGTATGAACTATTTATTAAGCTATCTTATAAGCAATATTGTACTTTTAAATGAGTTTTAAACAGCCAAAAAGAGTAAAGTATCAATATAAAAGTATAATAATATAATAATTTTGTGTATCAGACGCAAAATAGAGCATGAAGTAGATACTGTGCAACAGGTTTTCATCAAAAGACTGAAATTCTTGAATCAAATATGATATTTATAGGGTTAATCTCAATCATAGGTGGATATTAATATACATACTGGGTTCCAGTTTTTTCAGGTCTTCTAGCTTGAACTCCTCTTGAGATTGTGTGCACTAAACAAACAGCAAATTCACAATTTATATGATATCCTCAGTTCATAATGTTCATAATCGGTGTTCATAATGTGAAATAATGCACTGCGGTGGCGCCATTTTAATAGTGTCTTCGATTTATTCAGTTTGTTTGTCCATGCAAAAGATGTTGTGATTGGTTTTTCAAGGTGTTACTAGATCAAAACCCAAAACAGTGATCATTTCCTCATCCTCCACTTTTTTCAAAAGCTGTTTGAGTTTCTTTCTTCTGTCAAACAAAGGAAGCTACACGGAATAATAATAAAAATACATTTTATTTAAAGGCGCCTTACTAACAACAAGGACGCCATACAGTAAAACAAGAGCAATAAAACAACATAAAAATATATACACAACATAGTGCATATACAATTCCGTATTAAAAGCCATCTTAAATAAGTGGGTTTTGAGTTTTGATTTGAATAATGTAAGAGTCAGATTTTCTGATGGCAGGTGGTAGTGAGTTCCAAAGCTGGAGAGCAGAGCGGCTGAATGCTCTATTGCCCATAGACGAGCAGAGGGAACAGACAAGTTGAGGGAGGAAGAAGCAATGTGGATGAGGGCAGACAAATATGGAGGGGCAAGATTGTGGATGGCTTTGAATGTTATCATCAAAATTTTTAAATCAATTGGAAAATGAACAGGTAACCAGTGAAGCTGCTGCAGGACAGGGGTGATGTGATGAGAAGAAGGGGTTCTGGCGATGATACGGCCAGAGTTCTGGACCAACTGAAGCTTACGGATGGGTTTATGAGTTTGACCAAAGAGAAGAGAGTTGTAGAAATTGAAACGAGATGTGACAAGGCTATGGACGAGAACAGCAGTGGCATGAGGGGTAAGAGAAGGGCGGAGATGATTAATGTTGCAGTAAGCAGACCGGGATGTAAGAATCAAAAGACAGGGTGCTATCAAGGATGACACCCAGACTCTTGACCTGTTTAGAGGGTTAAGTGGAACAGCCGCCAATAGTTTTGGAGAGCGTTGATTTGGTACCAACAAGCAAAACCTCAGTTTTTAAGCTGTTTAATTTGAGAAAGTTAAGAGAGAGACGAGATTTGATTTCTGCTAAGCAGACTGTAAGGGATGAAGGTGGGTAAACAAGATGAGGGTTTGGCAGAGATAGAACTAGGTGTCATCCGCATAGCAGTGGAACTGTATGTTATATTTACAAAGAATATTACCAAGGGGAAGGAGATAGATGATAAAAAGCAGGGGCCCAGGACTAAGCCCTGGGGTACACCCGAAAAAAATGTAAAATGCTGAGAAGCGAATGATTTGAGTTGAATGAACTGGCCAGAGAGATAAGATTTGAACCAGTCAAGTGGGATATAGGTAATGCCAAGAGAAGAAAGTCTATTGATGAGGGTGCTGTGACGAATAGTGTCAAAGGCCGCACTCAGGTCGAGGAGAATGAGAATAGATATTAGTCCAGAATCAGCTGCCAAAAGAAGAGTGCTTAAAAAAAACAGCAATTGAGGTACATTTTGTTCCTACTATGGGCTGCTACTATCATTCTTCAGAATATCTAGTTTTGTAGTTTTGACAGAAGAAAGAAATTCACTAAAGTTTAGAAGTGAGAGTAAATGATGAGAAATTGTTTATGTTTGGGTGAACTGTCCCTTTAACTCTAATCTCATTGTGTCTGTGTTTAGATTCACTCATTACAAGACTGACCTGTAAGGCTGCACTTCGCATTTCAAGGCATGTGGCAAACTTTCCCAAGGTTTTCTTGAAAAAAAAAAAAAAATATTAGCAGATCTAAAATTATCTCAACAAAAACACAAAAAAACTATAAGTCTTATTCAAGCAACATTTGTATATATAGCAGGCCAGTAAATTCCTATTCATTTAAAATTTGGAGTGTAGCATAGATACACGGCCTTACTTAAAACTCTCTACCAGATTCACTAAACACTTCGTAAACATCAGATTTAAGATTTCATAAACAAATGCATGTTAAAGTCCACATAAAATCAAAATAACAGTGTTTACTTTGCTTACGCACATTAATAGCCTTGAAAAATTAATCTGTGCAAGTTAATCCACTGAAAAAAATAGTGTGTGTTGGTAATCTTAAATCTTCTGCTTCTGGAACAGCAGTCCTTCTCTGATTGGTTGAAATATACATAGCCACACCTATGAAGGTAAATCAGTAGCAAACCTTGAGAGCTTCAATAATGAACAGTTCTGCAAATTTACCTCAGCACTTTATTCCAGTTTTGCTGTAACACAGGGGTCACCAATCTCGGTCCTGGTGTCCGTGCAGGGTTTAGCTCCAACTTGCCTCAACACACCTGCCTGGGTGTTTCAAGTATACCTTGTAACACCTTGGTTAGCCTGTTCAGGTGTGTTTGATTAGAGTTAAAGCTGAAATCTGCAGGACACCGGCCCTTCAGGAACAAGTTTGGTGACCCCTGCTGTACAACCTCAAGTCGGCACTCACAACCTCTCCGATTTCGCTCTACATGTGCAAATCCCGCTGCTCTCACATTTGCTGCACATTTTGCAAGATTCCTGTAGCAGAACTTCTACAGAAATGTATTTACCAGTAAAAGAGCAGCAAAGTTGGTTTACTGGCTAGAGTCAGCAATCCGAGAGTAAGTTTTAGTTTTTAGTAATTATTTATACCTTTAATACCGTGTCTTGATTATTGTCTGCGTGTGCAAATCAAGAGATTCAGCCTTTCACGTCAGAGCTGCGAGTGCAAATTTCAACCAACACTAGGCTTGGGTGGTAATACAGTATATCGCGGGATCTAAAAATAGCAACTGTTTCAGTTTCAATACCGGTATACCGTCATAAAAAACAATGCACTTATATAGGAGACAAGTATTAAATATTATTTATTTAATGCCTACAAATGCGTACGCGTGATTGTTATCTAGGGACAATGTGGCGAGTCGCGCACCAAGTGACCTGCAGTTTGGCAGTATTTCCAGTTTCGACCGAACAAGAAGGGAGCTGTGGTAAATACGAACTAGAGGTCTGCATTCTTGCGGTGCGGGAATAAATTTCCAAATAAAGCGCGGGAGCGGTCGGTAACTCTGGTGTAATTTGAAAGGGAGCGGGCGCGCGGTCTAGCAATATCGCTCCCGAGCGAGCGAGCACACGCGCATACGGGTGTGTGAGAGAGAGAGAGAGAGAGCACAGTGCTGTGTGTTGCTTGGTGCTGTCTCTCTCTCTTTCTCTGTGTGTGTGTATGTGTGTGTGTGTGTGTGTGTGTGTGTACGGGTTTTTGTGACATATCAGGACACAAATCTGTATGACATCGGTATGACACAGGTATTACTAAAAGGAGGTGAAATATGAGGACATTGGTGACGTCCTCATTTCTCAAAAAGCTTATAAATCCTACAGAATGAGTTTAATCAGAGAGTAAAGCTGCACACAGTCTCCTGTGATGGTTGGGTTTAGGGGTGGGGTGAGGGCAATATAATATACGGTTTTGACAGTATAAAATAAATAGTAAACCTATGTAATGTCCCCACATTTCACAAAAACAAACGTGTGTGTGTGCGTGCGTGTAAATGAGAGAGAGCATCCTGCGCAGATCTCTAATACGAACAAGACAAACAGGTGACCGTGAAGGTTGCATATACGGTTTTCAGTTTATGAATGGTTTAGGCACAAGCCAACAGTTTGGTGACGCTGTTTGAGTTTTACGTCATAATTTTTTTTATTATGCACGGTAATACCGGATACCGGGGTAAAATAGAGAGGAGGTTTGACTGTATCAAAATTTGGATACCACACAAGTCTATCCTACACATTAAAATATTGTTAACATAAGTCCTCATATTTAGATTTGTAAGCTCTCAAGGTTTGCTACTGATTTACCTTAATACACCTCTCAAATCGTTAGTTTGCCAAGAGAGAAAGATGATTGGAAGAGCTCCCTACTTAATATTCTACAAACTTGTATAAAACAAAAATACAAACAGTTTCATAATTATAAAAGTTACATCAGAACAGCTTTATCTCATAAATGAGGCCCAAGATTGTGACAATTCTGTGTGTGTGTGAGTGTGTGTGTGTGTAAAATGCTTCAAAATGCAAGTGGTGCTCACTGCAGAGCCAATTGGGCAGAGCTGAGCTCTAGAAAGGGGGAGCTTGAGCTCTAGCTCCTCCTTCCTTGCACTTCTTCAACAAGTGATGTCACTGGGGGTTGGGGTTAGGGGTGGTGTGTATATATGCATTAAAACAGCTTATAGGAGGAGGAGTTGGAGCTCAAGCTCCCCCTCGCTGGAGCTCAAGTGGCTCTGCAGCGAGCAGTGTCTCTCAAAATGTGCCCTTTTGATTCCTTGAAATGTGACTGACAGCTGTCAATCAAACATACATACCTTCTGCTCCTCTGTAAAATCGTGCGAGTTTGAAGACTGCACTTCTTTCTGGAGCTGCCTGGCGAGTCTGACGAAACATCACATTATTAATTAACCACTGAATGTGCTTTATATTTAATTATTAGTTTTTTTGCAATGCAAGTTACAAGTTAAAACACTAGAAATAATCAAAGCAACAAAATAAACATATGTAATAGGGCTGCATGATATTGGAAACAACACAGACATTGTGATATTTAGTTTTTCTGCGATATATATTGCAATATGAATGTTATTTAACAAGATGACTTATTCATTCATTCATTCATTCATTTTCCTTCAGCTAAGTTCCTTATTTATCTGGGGTCACCACAGTGGAATGAACCACCAACTATTCCATATGTTTTACGCAGCGGATGCCCTTCTAGCCGCAACCCATTACTACGAAACACCCATACACACTCATTCTCACACACACTCATACACTACGGCCAATTTAGTTCATCCAATTCACCTATAGCTCATGTGTTTGGATGGGGAGAACTTGCAAACTCCACACAGAAGTGCCAACTGAATTTGCATAAAAATAATAATCAAATTACAAACATAAATTGAAGGAATGATGGTTTTCTGGAAAGAATTGAGTTACAAAAATATAATAATCAAATGTAAAATTACACTTTATACAGTAAAGGTTGTCCTGAAACTATTCAACACCCATTCTAGACCATTATGAAACTTTTTTTTTGATCCACTTCAAATGTTGACTACTATATTCTTCATTGCAGAAATAAATACAATTAATATTTGTTAAAGCTACATATTTGATCATTTTTAGTGCCCAACAGGTTAAAATTCACTTCAAATCTTACAGTCACAGACCTTAAAATATATTTCACACTATTAGGGTTAATCTTTGCATGTGTTCTGAAGTGTGTTTTCTGGCTAATATAATCCCAACCTAACATTGCAGATTTGCACAATACGATATCGATGCTGAAGCAATATAATTTGCAGCCCTAATATCAGGGTGTTGACGGGGTCTTATAAATTCTTAAATCTTAAAAGCTACATTTTAGGCCTTAAATCTACTGAAATGTTATGTTGTATATCCGAAATCTTTTTTAACAGGTTTTAATGTTCCTGTGTTCATGTATAGCTACCCAATCTGGGGTGCGTTTCCGAAAACCATCGTTAGCCAAGGAAGGTCGCAAATTGTGTCGTTACAAACATAGTTAATTATTTGGCGTTTCCCAAATCCGTCGTTCCAACGAACGTAAGCAAACTTGTAAACTTGTGCACTTGCAACTACACCTCTAGAGCTGTAGTTAGAAACATAGTTCCTGGCTGTGTTCTATATCTTAATATTTAAATAAATAAATTAATAAAAAGCAGCCACTAAATTATTGTGGATTGATTGGTGCGACCAACATAGCTGATTCACTGCCCCTCCCCCTTCCTGATCGCTGTTGACAGCACGCACACACCTTCAACAGACAGCAATGGCAATTTTTTAGGAAACAACAACGGGTACGTGTGTCATACATTTATGTCTTCGCTAAGTAACTTTCTAGTTAAATACTAAACATATAACGTTACTTACCAGGCTTAAAATTTTCAAGGCTCATCAAAGTTCTTGTAACATAATTTGTTTAGTATTGTTTGATGACGAGGGACGAAACATGACTGGGTTCATGAGATTCTACACTTTTATGAAGAAATTAATTAATTCATTTATTTTATTTTCGGCTTGGTTCCTTTATTAATCCGGGGTCGCCACAGCAGAATGAACCGCCAACTTATCCAGCATGTTTTTACGCAGTTTTTACATCCACACACACTCATTCACACACACACACACTCATACACTACGGACAATTTAACCTACCCAATTCACCTGTACCGCATGTCTTTGGACTGTGGGGGAAACCGGAGCACCCGGAGGAAACCCACGCGAACGCAGGGAGAACATGCAAACTCCACACAGAAACGCCAACTGAGCTATGAAGAAATTATTATTTTTAAAATGAAAAATTGTGTTTTATCACATTGAAAACCACAAAACCCCCCCCAAAATAAATGCATTAAATCAGCTTTTCAGAATCTAGTTTGTTTGGCACCGCAATTCTTTGGCTGGTTGACTTACAAGGGTCAAAAATCTCAATGCTTTAGTAGGGTAATCAATAGAAGAAGCTGTATTGATAATATTGTTGCTCAAAAAGGGTCTGTATAGTGAGTGTATAGTGAACGCCTTTTGCTCAGGTTGTTATTAATTAAGGCGAGGCAGTGGCGCAGTAGGTAGTGCTGTCGCCTCACAGCAAGAAGGTCGCTGGTTCGAACTTCGGCTCAGTTGGCATTTCTATGTGGAGTTTGCATGTTCTCCCTGCCTTCGCGTGGGTTTCCTCTGGGTGCTCCGGTTTCCCCCACAGTCCAAAGACATGCGGCACAGGTGAATTGGGTTGGCTAAATTGTCCATAGTGTACGAGTGTGTGTGAATGTGTGTGTGGATGTTTCCCAGAGATGGGTTGCGGCTGGAAGGGCATCCGCTGCGTGAAAACTTGCTGGATAAGTTGGCGGTTCATTCCGCTGTGGCGACCCCCGATTAATAAAGGGACTAAGCAAGAAAATGAATGAATGAATGTTATTAATTTATCCTCATTATTTAAAAAAATAATATATAGTAATAATATTTAGTAATAGTTAGTAATAATTGTAAGAGTAATTCATTAAAACAGCATTATTTAATTTACTAAAAACAAAAATATAACATTATACACCCTAAGATTTGGTGTTGCCTCATCTGGCCACCCCGAAGAAAATTTTCTGAATATTATAGGTGGCGCGGTGGCTCAGTGGTTAGCACTGTTGCCTCACAGCAAGGTCAGTTTTTGAGTCCAGGCTGGGCCAGTTGCCATTTCTGTGTGGAGATTGCATGTTTTCCCTGTGTTGGCGTGGGTTTCCTCCGGTTTCCGGCCTAAAACTAAATTGGCGGTAGTGTATGAGTGTGTGAGAATGAGTGTGTATAGGTGTTTCCCAATACTCAGTTGCAGCTGTAAGGGCATCAGCTGATTAAAACATATGCTGGAATAGTTGGCGGTTCACTTTGAACCTAGATATAAAAGGGACTGAATGAAAATATTATATTTTTTAAAAAATCAATAAAATATATATAATAATGGTTACAGTTTTTCAGCTTTCATCACAATGTCTTCATTTGTGCTTGAGAGCAAAAGGAACGTAACCACTTAAAGGAGATTAGCCTGAAAAATATTGAGTACGTTTTAATTTTTGGGTGAACTAGCCCTTTAAGACTGACAGAATAATGGGAGATTTCAGGAAAAGTGACCTAAATGGCAGCAAACCAGACAGTAAACTCCACCCAGAGCTAGAGGGTGTGGCGCTCAACATAACGCCAACAGGCTGTCAAACACTGCACGTCTTCATGTATTGATTTATTTACTCCCTCAGACATGCATAAACACAATAAAGCAGAGAAACGCAAACATCAAACCACAATGCGCTCTTATTATAGCAAACAAACGTGCAACTTTCAGCATCTGCGATCCCTTAGTTATCATGTAATCAATGAGTTCTGTTTGTTTTGTATTCTAGTTAAATCTAATCAGCTCTAAACTCTCTGGATCATCTCTAGACATTATTTTTCATCATAAATGCGCGACTTACATTTGATATTCATCGATGGCTTCCACCAGCTGCCCCCACGAATCAAAGTCCGTGCCTTTTTTAAAGCTGGCGTGCCATTTCTGCACGGTCTTGTTGACATCTGACATCTTCTCGGGTTAAGTGTGACTCTAAAAGTGCTGTCTGACATCTCCGGCGAGTTTCAGTCCTAGTTTTATCTCCAGCAGCGCCGCATTGTTGCGCTCGGCCGGGGAAACGCACGCACTGGGCTCCGGATGCTCCGGTGGCACCGACGCAGGCCTGCTGCGAGTGCAACCGAACTACCTGTGGCTCTACCGGAAGCGCCCACCCAGAACGTTTTCAAAATAAAAGTCTTAAGCTTTGAACGGACGCTACAGTGTAATCTCAATCGTTTATTAGCACTCATTTTGATCTTTGAATCTTCCTTATTATTGCATTTTCTGAGAACACACCGTCAGTGAGTCTGTTTAACATGTTTATTCTTTTATTTTCAATTGAATTCATCTGTATTTCTACAGCGCTTTTACAATGTAGATTGTGTCAAAGCAGCTCCACATAGAAGTTTTAGTAAATGTAAACTGTGTAAGTCCAGTTTTCAGAGTTGAAGTTCAGTTTAGTTTAGTTTAGTTCAGTCAGTTTGGTTTAATTTTCACTACTGAAAGTCCAAACACTGAAGAGCAAATCCAGCGATGCACAGCTCCACAAGTCCCAAACAATGCAAGCCAGTGGAGCGACAGTAGAGGAACAAACTTCACCGATTGACCTGAGTGAAGGAAAAACCTTGAGAGAAACCAGGCTCAGTTGGGCACAACCATTTCTCCTCTGGCAAAACTTCTTGTGCAGAGCTGCAGTCAAGGTGCCGGAAGCTGGAGAACGCTGGACGTCCATCATGGAGAAGCTACAGGTGTGAGTAGGTCAAGACTGACTATATTAAAATAAGGTCATTTCCAATTCAGTTTCTACTGACACTATCACGTCTTTTTTTAAGAGAACAGCTGCTGTAGAACTTCAAATGTTCAACAACCTTAATGGTATTGTATGTCTTAACAATAAAAATGAAAAAAATTACATACTCAGACGAGGATCGGCGGCGTCGTAATCTAACGTGCTAACCACTGGACCACAACAGTTGTATAGTGAGATGTGACTCATCTTAGTTATATCATGATTAACCTGCAGGCTGGTTATAGATAAAAAGAGCAGAACTGCGGTAAAATAGTGAATGAGAAGACTGTGGTCAAGTAAATAAATAAATTAATTTAAAAAGTGTGACTGCTGAGAACAACAGATTCTGGAGCTAGGGAAATCGGCCCTCGTGGCCAAAAAAACGGACCGGCCCACCGGGAATTCTTCCGGTCCTCCCGAATAGCCAATCAGGGCCTGTTCTGACCTATGGGATCAACATGGAGACTCGTCTGTCACTGGGGTCTTTCAGGAATCAGTCTCATGCTCTCCACTTCTCCATGACCACTATGGCATCTGCTCAGGATACGGCCTGGTCCAGGATTATGGAGACCTCTAGAAGTCCTCTATGGATGCCATCTTCTCTTCGCAGGTCACAATCTCTAGAGGCCTCAGGATGATTATCCCCGTATGGAAATAGGGAACAAAGAAGATTTTCTGAGAATGCAATGATCGGTGTGTCATCTCTTGCTTTTGCTCTAAAGTTCTTGTATTGTCAGTTCAAACGATAAAAAATAAAGCGAATCAATGCCCATTCTCCAAGTATTTCGGTTAAAAAGTTACTATTTTTGTTTTCTTAATGCTGTAACAAAATGATAGAATCTATAATTTATGTTTCAGATGATCCTTCTAAAGAAAGCATTAAAGTCAATACAGCAAGGAGGTCAGTAAATATTCATTCATTCATTTTCATTTCGGCTTAGTCCCATTATCAATCCGGAGACACCACAGCGCACTGAACCGCTAACCCATCCAGCATGTTTTTTTACGCAGCGGATGCCCTTCCAACTGCAAACCATCCCTTGGAAACATCCACACACACCCATTCACACTCATACACTAAGGACAGTTTAGCTTACCCAATTCACCTGTACCACATGTCTTTAGACTGTGGGGGAAACCGGAGCACCCAGAGGAAACCCGCAGTCTAAACACATGCGCTATAGGTAAATTGATTAACTCAATTGGCTCCGGTGTATGTTTGAGAATGAGGGTGAATGAGTGTTTTCCCAGTGATGGGTTGCAGCTGGAAGGGCATCTGCAGTGTAAAAAATGTGCTGGATAAGTTGGTGGTTCATTCCGCTGTGGCGACCCCGGATTTACAAAGAGACTAAGCGGACAAGAAAATGAATTAATTTATTTACAGGTAATATAATAAAAAAACACACCTTTACATTTTATTTAGAATTCCCCCTTATCATGAATAGTAATAAAACTGAGTAGTATGGGCATTTATTCGTTTATTTAAAGTTTTAAATTTCATTTAGCAAAAAAACTAAAAATTCATTATTGAAATAAAAAAATTTAAAATAAAAATATTCGTTTGGGAAAAAAAAGATATTTTGTGTGTGTGTGTGTGTGTGTGTGTGTGTGTGTGTGTGTGTGTGTTTGTGTGTTTATCATCTTTGCATAATGACTTGTCTATATTTTATTTTTTATCCTAGATTAAACAAACCAAAAAAATCTATAAGCAAATTCTGTGACCGTATTCTTTCGACATTTCGCCTCTACCTGCATATACAAAACATTTTATTACATATATAAGTTATAATCGCTACTAAAACAAACATGCAGCTAAGTAATGATGCATGCTGCACGTTTTTTATTTATTTATTTATTTTTATTTTAGGCTTTGAACCATTACATAAAGTAATAATGCAAACTCAGATATAAGCTATATCCAGGAACATTACAGGAATTGCAAAAACACTACAAGAAATGATAATGAAGCAAAAAACATAACAGGTGTTTGGGGGGGGGGGGGGAGATAAAAAAAGAGTATAAAAAAATACTATGAAAAATAAATATACATATACATACACACACATATTTACATACTGTATGCATTCCGCGCGTTCAAAGTAAATGGGCGTACGCGCGTGACGTCATCGCAGAGCACACGTCATACCGGAAGAGCGTTCATTGTTTTGGCGTTTCCTTATACACATACATCTTTTGGAGTATCGCCGATTAAAAACAACAAACATCTTGACAGTCGACACGTTTCTGGTATAAAAACACTTCTGTTTCTCTTAAATCAAGCGTTAGGGGTCTGTTGGTGGATTTAGGTCTGTAACTGCTGTCGTGAACAGCGAGTCTCTGGTTCAGTTGGTTTCTCTCAGTTTGTATTCGGGTTGTAAACAAGTCTAAGATCACAAATCGGTGTTTTTATATGTAGACAATTAAGCTTTAGGAGTAGAGGATTTTAGGTAATGTATTGGTATAGGTATGATATTGTACTAACAGATTTGTTGATAAACAAGGTCGAGATGTTAAATAATGATGATAAATAATCAGTATTTTTCAGCCTATTTACATAATTGTAATTATTATTAAACTGTTTCTGTTGTAATTAGGCGATTAAGCTTTAAGAGGAGTTGATTTTTGAGTCATATGTTGGGTTCTGTGTGTGATAAACAAGGGTGAGATCAATTGAACAATATTTTTTAGTCTATTTACGCATTTTATATTATAATTAAACATTTTCTGTTGTAATTAAACGATAAAGTATGAATAGTAGCTGATTTATAAGTAATGCGTTGGTCTTTGTACGATAGATTTGTTGATAAAGGAGATGAAAAAAATGGATCAGTATTTTTCAGTCTACATAATTTCTGCTTTAATTAAACTCTTCTATTAATAGTAGCTGATTTTTAAGTAATGTATTAATCTGTGTATGAAATTTTATGTCATATATTTGTTGATAAGGCTAAGATAAATAAATGGATCAGTATTTTCAATCTATTTACATAATTCCTATTATAATTAAACTGTTTCTCTTGCTATTAAATGATAAAGCTTTAATAGTAGCTGATTTTTAAGTAATTTATTAGTCTGTGTATGATTTTATTGACAGATTTGTTGAGAAACAACTAGGCACAGATAAACAAATGGATCAGTATTTTTCAGTTTATTTACATAATTTCTATTATAATCAAACTGTTTCTGTTTAATTAATCAATAAGGCTTTAATAGTAGCTGATTTTTAAGTAATGTATTGTCTGTGTATGATTTTTTACATTATAGATTTGTTGATAAGGCCGAGATAACCTAATGGATTAGTATTTTTCAGTTTATTTACATAATTTCTGTTATAATTAAACTGTTTCTATTGTAATTAAACAATAAAATATTAATAGTAGCTGATTTTAAGTAATTTATTAGTCTGTGTATGATTTTTTGTGTCGTAGATCTGTTGATAAGGCCAAGATAAATAAATGGATCAGTATTTTTCAGTTTATTTACATAATTTCTATTATAATCAAACTGTTTCTGTTGTAATTAAGGATAAAGCATGAATAGTAGCTCATTTTTAAGTAATGTATTGTCTGTGTATGATAGATTTGTTGATAAACAAGGCTAAGATAAATTTAACATTATTTTCAGTCTATTTACATAATTTCTATTATAATTAAACCGCTTCTGTTGCTATTAAAGGATAAAACCTTAATATTTGCTGACTTTTAGGTAATTTATTATTCTGTGTATGTTTTTTGCGTCATAGATTTCTTGATTTGGCCGATTTAAATAAATGAATCAGTATTTTTAGTCAAATGACGCCTTGATTTTTAAATTTTTTTTTTTACAGAATTTCTATTATAAATAAACGGTTTCTGTTGTACTTAAATGATAAAGCTTTAACTGTAGCTGATTTTTAAGTAATATGTTGGTCTGTATGTTTTTTTTACTGAAATATTTGTTGATAAACAAGGGGCTGAGATAAATGAATGCATTGATTTGTTAGTCAAATGATGTCTTGATTTTGTTTTTACATAATTTCTGTTATGATTAAACTATTAATAAAATTACTGTGAGGACTGATGTGTTGTTAGGACTAAATATTAATAGACATTAAATGTGCTTATTTTATTTACTTCATATAACTAGTCTATCAATCACAACCATTAAATAAATTACAATCTCATTGTCAAAATGTACATGATATATTTGTGCAAATAAGTGCATATAACCGGTTGCTCAAGATGGACAGGATTAGACGTGTCGATATTCAATAATAAAATATTGGGATAATGATATTGTTAGTGCTTAAAATACTGTGAATAATTAATTCTACTTTAAAAATGTCTTTTAATAATATGTATGTAGATTGCTGTATTTGTTGTGGTTGTCACTTAATAGGCTGTTTATGATTTTTTTTACATTAGTAAGTGCTTGTGTAGTTGTCATTACACTGATTTTAGTTAAAATAACTTTTGTCAGCAAATGTATTCTTACTGTACAGAGTTAACAAACAAAATAAATATAGTCAGAGAATTGTCAATGTCGTAAGCCAGATAAACATGAAAATGTTTGACTGTAAGTCTTCATCCAGTTGCTTTTGTGATTAACATCCACTAATCCTGATGGTGTTCTATGCTAGTTTTTAACAGCAGTTGTCGCTCTAGGCTAGCGTTTAACAGCAGACAGCGCTAGTCTGTAATGGTTCTCTAAGCTAATTTTTAAACAGCGGACAGCACTTTAGGCTCGTTTTTAACAGCAGGTGGAGCTCTAAGCTTGTTTTTAGCATTCTTAGTTAGTTCTAAGGCAGTTTTAAGTAAGTTTTAAACAGTAGACAGCGCTCTAGGCTGTTTTTTTAACAGCAGACGGCACTCTAGGTTAGTTTTTAACAGCAGATGGCACTCTAGGTTAGTTTTTAACAGCAGATGGCACTCTAGGTTAGTTTTTAACAGCAGACGGCACTCTAGGTTAGTTTTTAACAGCAGAAGGCACTCTAGGTTAGTTTTTAACAGCAGATGGCACGTTTTTAACAGCAGAAGGCACTCTAGGCTAGTTTTTAACAGCAGACGGCACTCTAGGTTAGTTTTTAACAGCAGACGGCACTCTAGGTTAGTTTTTAACAGCAGACGGCACTCTAGATTAGTTTTTAACAGCAGATGGCACTCTAGGTTAGTTTTTAACAGCAGATGGCACTCTAGGTTAGTTTTTAACAGCAGACGGCACTCTAGGTTAGTTTTTAACAGCAGATGGCACTCTTGGTTAGTTTTTAACAGCAGACAGCACTCTAGGCTAGTTTTTAACAGCAGATGGCACTCTAGGTTAGTTTTTAATAGCAAACGGCACTCTAGGCTAGTTTTTAGCAGCATATGGCACTCTAGGTTAGTTTTTAACAGCAGATGGCACTCTAGGTTAGTTTTTAACAGCAGACAGCACTCTAGGCTAGTTTTTAACAGCAGATGGCACTCTAGGTTAGTTTTTAACAGCAAACGGCACTCTAGGCTAGTTTTTAAACACCTGATGTTGCTGTTGGTTAGTTTTTAAACAGTAGATAGAGCTCTATGTTAGTTTTTAACAGCAGATGGCATTCTAGGCTAGTTTTTAACCACAGATGGCGCTCTAGGCTAGTTTTTAACCACCAGATATTGCTCTAAGCTAGTTTTTAAATAACAGATGTTGCTCAAGTTTAGTTTTTAAACACCAAATGTTGCTCCAGGTTAGTTTTTAAACACCAAATGTTGCTCTAGGTTAGTTTTTAAACACCAAATGTTGCTCTAGGTTAGTTTTTAAACACCAGATGTTGCTCTAGGTAGTTTATAAACATCAGATGGCGCTCTAGGCTAGTTTTTAAACTCCAGATATTGCTTTAGGCTAGTTTTTAAATAACAGATGTTGCTCAAGTTTAGTTTTTAAACAGCAGATGTTGCTCTAGGTTAGTTTTTAAACACCAGATATTGCTCTAGGTTAGTTTTTAAACAGCAAATGGTGCTGTAGTCTAGTTTTTAAACACCAGATGTTGCTCTAGGTTAGTTTGTAAACAGCAGATGGCGCTCTAGGCTAGTCTTTTAACTCCAGATGTTGCTCTAGGTAGTTTTTAAACATCAGATGGCACTCTAGGCTAGTTTTTTTTAACTCCAGATATTGCTCTAGGCTAGTTTTTAAGCAACAAATGTTGCTCAAGTTTAGTTTTTAAACAGCAGATGTTGCTCTAGGTTAGTTTTTAAACACCAGATATTGCTCTAGGTTAGTTATTAAACAGCAGATGGCGCTCTAGTCTAGTTTTTTAACACCAGATGTTGCTCTAGGTAAGTTTTTAAACAGCAGATGGCGCTCTAGGCTATTTTTTAACTCCAGATGTTGCTCTAGGTAGTTTTTAAACATCAGATGTTGCTCTAGGTAGTTTTTAAACATTAGTTGGGGTTCTAGGCTAGTTTTTTAACTCCAGATGTTGCTCTAAACAGCAAATGGCGCTCTAGGCTAGTTTTTTAACACCAGATGTTGCTCTAGGTAGTTTTTAAACAGCAGATGGCGCTCTGGGTACAATACAACATTTTGAACATTCTTAGAAGGCACTCCAAAATTTTTTAAAATAATTAATAATTATTCACAGTATTTTGAAGTGCCCAAGACATCAATATTGTCGTTATTAATGTATATTAAATTACTGAATACCAATATGTCTAGCTTGCAGTCTGAATAGCTGTTTTTGTGGCTGGTGAGAATTTATTGACCTGCTTTAATGAAACTGAATTAATGAATATTATGTTTGTTGTTCAGGTGTCTGGTCATCATGACTCACTGGTTCCACAGAAACCCTCTGAAAGCCACCGCCCCAGTGTCCTTCAATCTGTATGGCGTGGCATCCAGCCCTGCGGCCAATAAGATCTGCAAGTGAGGGTTTTTTATCTGTTTACTCGGCCTCAGCATATACGGTTGAAGTCAGATTTATTAGCCCTTCTGTTAAATTTTAATTATTTAATATTTTATCCCAATATCTGTTTATCAGACAGTTTTTTTTCAACTCATTTCTAAACATTATAGTTATAATAACTTCTAATAACTGATTTCTTTTATCTTTGCCATGATGACAGCACATAATATTTGACTAGATATTCTTTAAGACTATGTATTCAGATTAAAGTGTAATTTAAACGCCTAACTAGGTTAATTAGGGTAAAGTTAGGATTATTAGGCAAGTCATTGTTTAATAGTGGTTGGTTCTAGAAACAATAAAAAACAAATATTGCTTAAGGGGGCTAATAATATTGATCTTTTATTTTTTAAATGCTTTTATTCCAGCTGAAATAAACAAACAAAACTTTCTCCAGAAGAAAAAATATTAAAGGAAATACTGTGAAAAATTCTTTGCTCTTTTTAACATAATTTGGGAAATATTTGAAAAAGAAAAAATTCACAGGAAGGCAAATCTTTTTGACTTCAGCTGTTTTTCATGAGTATTTCCTTTAAGATCAACATCAATCATCTTTGTTGTCATTCTGCAGGCACAATAAAATGTTGTTCAGCAGCTCTTGGCATAAGGCACACAATACGACATGTAATAAGTATAAAACTAAAAAAGTAAATCTTTAAAGTGACCAGCATGAATATATTGCACATCATACAGTATAAACTAGGTGGATATTTCTATAACATTATATGTTTACAATAATTATGAGGTACAGTTTAGGGAAAAATTATTAGTTAATTAAAATTATTAATTATTAAAATTATTATTGCATGAAAAAATGTTTTCTAGTGATATTTAAAAGAGAGATTCTTTCAACACATTTCTAAACATAATATTTTTAATAACTAATTTCTAATAAATGGTTTATTTTATCTTTGTCATGATGACAGTAAATAATATTTGACTAGATATTGTTTCAAGACACTTCTAAACAGCTTAAAGTGACATTTAAAGGCTTAACTAGGTTAATTAGGCAAGTCTTTCAAAAATTTAAAATTTTTATTTCTAAAGAGGCTAATAATATTGACCACATCAGTATTTGCATTTAAAAAATATATATAATCTATAATAATTTTTTTATTAAAGCCAAATATACAGATATAATACTTTCTCCAAAAGAAAAGTATAGCATAAAAATACTGTAAAATGTTCTTTGCACTGGTAAATTTTGCTTCAGAAATATTTGTTTTGTGGCTGGAAGGGCATCCGCTGCGTAAAAACTTGCTTGATAAGTTGGCGGTTCATTCCGCTGTGGCGACCCCAGATTAACAAAGGGACTAAGCCGACAATAAAATGAATGAATGAATGAAAATGTAAAAAATATTACACATTATGTGTTTCAGTGACCTGCGAACAGCACGCGCTCGACTGCTGGACATGTTCACAGATGCCACATGTTCTCCAGACACCCTGAAGAAATCCAGCGATGAGTATTTTGCTCTTTTACAGGGTTTGTGAATTATCTCCTTTCTTGAGGCTCTTTGAGGGTATTACAGAAAAGGATCTTAGGTCTTAACTCAAGATATGATATGTTCAATTATGTAATGTGAGATGTAAAATAAGTCTCTGATGTCCCTGGAGTTTGTATTTGACGTTTCAGCTCAAAAAGAAAAAAAAAAGAAAAAAGACTGTCACTTTAAATTCAAATGAGATTGTGCTCTTTTCAAATAAGGGCGGAGCTAGAAATACCTGTGTGTCAGAATCTAGACTGATGTTCTATGCTAATGAGGGAGAGATGGTCACTAGTGGGCGGGGCTTTTTTCATTTATAAAGGGAGAATGGCGATCAAAGACTTGTTTTTATCAAGTCTGAGTATAAAAAAATACAAGTAATGCATTTTCACAATTAAAAGCTGGTTATATTCACACACTACTGCCACAAAGCTAGGTTTAAAGCCCTTATAAAAGTGATTTTTTTCTGTAAAAGCTTTCGTCCTAAATGTGGTCATACCTGAAATGATCATGGCTACCAAACAGATAGGATAAAACCATAAAGTAAGGATCTCTCTGTAATACACCTCCTCGTCTGATATTGACATGTGGCTTATTCTGGTTTTGTTGATTTGCATTTATTTTTCTCAGAGGCTCGGTGTTGTTGTTTTGTCTGTGGTGTTGAAATGTTTTCTGAATGTGCACAGGTTTCATTTTACCGCTTGATGGCACTACGCAAGAGAACAAGCTCAGATTCATCCAGAATTTCAAATGGACCGACACTTTACAGGGAAATATAGCCAGGTAACTCAGACAGAGTTGGTTTTATTGTTTAGCTCAGTGTTTTTTTGTTGCTGGTTTCATATTAGAACGCAAAAGGAAACAAATTGGTGAGCTGGTCTTTATTTCTGATGCATTTTAGGTGTATTTGAATGCAATGGTTGTATTGAAATGTACCTTAAGCTAGAATGCATTTTATCATTGCGTACATAAGTAGCATTAACAAAAACTATTACAATGTTTGAAGATAAATTGAATAAAAATGAATAGAATGGCAACTGTGTGTGTTTCAGTGCGCAGCAGGATGCCGTGTTTGAGCTGGTGTCTATGGCCTTTAATGTGGCCCTGTGGTACACCAAGTTTGCCTCTCGATTGGCTGGAAAGGAGAAGTAAGTTTTATGATTTATTATGATCAGATTTAGCTTTGTAAACCCTCTCTAAGTAGTTGTGTACAGCTCAGAGGTCTCATTTATATAACTTTGCATAGAAACCTTCCTAAAAGGGAATGTATGCTGTGCTAAAGATGTATTTTATTTTATTAAGGATCGTTTAAAGTGTTTCAGTTAAGTTTATATTGAAGTTTAATATGTTTACTTGGAGTTTAGTTACAGCTGTGCAAATTAGCGCAATTAGACAAAAGTCTTGTCGTCAATCCCAGTTGTAAGAGCTACAAATAATAACTCGACTTCTAGTTGATCATTTGGAAGTGGCAGAAAGTGGATTTTTGCATCACAAATACTACTGGAACCCACATGGAGCCAAGATCGTCATAGAAATAAGTCAAGTTTGGTAAAAGAAAAACATGGTTTGGGGTCTGCATTCAGTATGGGGGCGTGCGAGAGATCTGCAGAGTGGATGATCAACATCAACAGCCTGTGGTATCGAGACATTTGTGCTGCCCATTACATTACAAACCACAGGAGAGGGACAATTATCCAGCAGGATAGCGCTCCTGCTCATACTTCAGCCTCCACATCAAAGCTCCTGAAACCAGAGAAGGTCAAGCTGCTCTTGGATTGGCCAGCCCAGTCACCAGACATGAACATTATTGAGCATGTCTGGGGTAAGATGAAGGCGGAGGCATTGAAGATGAACACAAAGACTCTTGATGAACTCCAAGCTCCAAGCTCATGATGGAGTCAGACACAATATTCATTCTGTTTTCACTGCAGCAGGACTTTATATTCTATACTGGACATTATTTCTGTTCAGTGATGAGACTTTAGTCTAAGTAGATTTAGACCTTACTGTCCTAAAGAAATCATTAATAATCAAGGCATGATCATATTTTATTGTGCCCAAATCAGCGTCATCTAGAGGCTTTTGCCTTTCATATAAGACACTTCTAACACCAAATGATCAACTAGTTCAAGTTATTATTTGCTGTTCCTAAGACTTGGATAGGCAACAAGACTTTTGTCAGGTGGTGTAGATTGTAAATATAAGTTTACATTTATAAATGAGAGCCCCGATGTTTTGCAAAATAGTTCCACTTTTAGCAACCACGTTTCCTGCATTGATGTGCTAGTTTTGTGTCTCAGTGTTGATATGGTTGACTAATATAAACTCCAGTAAAAAACATGTTTGTTATTTGAAATAAAGATATGTATTATTTAAAAAACAGAAGTCATGAAAATTTGCACAATTCAAATTAAATTGGAAATAAAAATAAATAAATAAGGTTGCACTTTACAATAAGGTTTTATTAATCCTAATGTATTTACTAACATAAATTAATAACAAACAATACTAGTACAGCCTCTAATATTCAGTTTATCATTTACTAATGCATTATTCATATTAAAATTCAGGTTTGTTAACATTAGTTAATGCACTGTGAGTAAACGAACTAACAACGGATAACTTTAATTTCATTTACTAACATTAACTAATTAAACTTATATATATATATAACATTTTATATATATAACTAACTATATATATATATATATATATATATATATATATATATATATATATATATATATATATATAACTAATTAAACTTATATATTAAATTATATATATATAACTATATATATATATATATATATATATATATATATATATATATATATATAAATAATGAAATTAATAAGTAAAATATAAAATGTATATATATCAAAAATAATATATATAAAAAGTTTATATATATATATATATATATATATATATATATATATATATATATATATATATATATATATATATATATATATATAAAATTGAAAACTTATTTTAAAAATTATTATTTTTCATATTTATGCATTTGGCAGATGTATAAAGTGAAAAACCTTGCATTAAATATTATAATAGGATTTAAATAATATAGAGAAGTCTTTCATATAATTCTTCTACCGTTTTTCCCACTTAATAAAATAATTCAAATTTCAAGTCAATATTTAATATAGATGATCATTAAAAATGTAATACATGAGATTTAAAGTTAGCCGGTTAATTAAACAAATAAAACAGGCTCACAGTTTTACTGCACATTTACCCTAATGTGTAAAAATCTAGAAAAAATACACTGAGATCTAGGGTGTCTCAATCAGCTCCCTTCTTCAGTAGTTAGTGCCCTGATCTGGCCATCAATCATTTTAAGTCTCAATCGCATAATTCCTTTAGTGCACTGAAACATTTGCACCTTAAAAAGTCCCAAAATGCACTGCCCATGCACCCTTAACGAAAGTTTGGAAGCACAAAATTGGACAAACGAGAGATGTTTTTCTAAAAAGACTCCATTACTCATTTGTTTTTTAACATGAATGAACAGAGCTAGATAGGTTAGTAAAGATCTAGCAGACATTTCTAATTGTTTAATAGTTGAAATGTTGCTGGTATATGAAACAATCTAATTATTTAGCTTTAATGCGTTTAAACATAATAAAATTAATATATGAAAATGGTTTATAATCTCCAGTTTTGATAATGTACCGTGAGGATGTTCTCAGTGTGTCCCAATGTGTAGTGAACCAAGCTCATCAACCCTTACTAGTGCCAGAATTCATGCACACAACCTACTGATGAACGACCTCAGGAGCTTGAGGGCTGATTGAGACGCAGCCGTAATCATTATTGCACTAAATGCGTTTTTTTTTTATTGCAGCATCACTGAGGAGGAGGCCAAAGATGTTCACAAGAGTTTGAAAATTGCTGCTGGGATATTTAAAACCCTTAAGGTAAAAATGAAAACAAAAAGCTAGTGATTTTAGCACGCACACTGCCCCTGAAACCCTGAAACTGGGAGGTGTTATGACAAGACTTTTGAACTTTTATGACTTTTATGTTTTTTTTTACAAACAAAGTCTCTTTCGAGGAAAGTCTGTTCACTCAGCAGGCATATTTGCAAGCCCTTAGGCAGCTCAACCAAGACCAAAGCCCTATTCAAATATATGGCGGAATCCTTAAATCTCGAAAAAACAATCGCTAAACTATCATTTAAATGACATATTTCAAATCAACACCAAAATCTGACATGACCTGCCCCGTTATTGTTGATTAAGCCCTAATTATGTGTACAACATGTAATTTTCAGTTTGCTCTGGCTTCTGTGTTTGTGCATTGATTGGCACTGCAACAGTCTCCTCTACGGCTGTTTTAATGGTAACCATAATACAGGGGTGGCCAACCCTGTTCCTGGAGTGCCACCTTCCTGCAGATTTCAGTTGCTACCCATATCAAACACACCTGCCTGAAATAGTGTTATGTCTTTTTGGCCATCAGGAGACTCATATTCCTCGGCTCATCACTCCAGCAGAGAAGGGTCGAGATCTGGAGCCGCGAGTTATCGACACGTACATCGTCCAGAGTCAAGCAGAGGCTCAGGAAGGTAAAACACACTCCAGTCACTATCACATTTGATAATCCTTCTGTTAAAAAGAAATACTTTAAAGGGCACCTATGGTGAAAAATCTGCTTTTCAAGCTGTTTGGACAGACATGTGTGTATATATAGTGTATAGGCCGTCATATTGGGGTGATATAAACACACACAGTCCTTTTTTTTAATTTAATAACATATAAACGGTGGACCAATTGGAGCGGTTTTCAAACCGACCGCAACTTGACGTAGAAGTGCGGTCCCCCCGCCCACTGAATTGATTGACAGCTGCGCGCATTAACATGTCTCCGTAGTAATGCATATAATCATACCGACAAGACAGGAAGAGCGCAAAGCAACCGGGAATAAAAGGTCTGTTCAGTTCGCTAGGATCATCAATCATCATCAGACGAGATCAAGAGTAAGTTTCACATGTTCAAAATGTTTTAAAACAGTGATGTGTGTTATGAAGTACAGCGATTTACTTCAGCTTTACTTCATTAGCACAGCCGCGTGTCAGAACAGTTATAAAAGAAAACGCTTTAATACCGCTTTGTGTACGTTAAATCAGGTTTATTTTGTACATTGACATAACAGATATCCACACAGCAGCGGAGATTAGCCTGTATCCTGTCACATGTCTGTCTGTCTGTCTGTGTTTGTTTGTTTGTTTGTTTGTTTGCTTTATTTATAGAGCACATTTAAAAACAACAGATGTTGACCAAAGTGCTTTACAAAACGACCAGCATACAAAATCTATACCTATATATAAAAATTGTGCAAAATATATAAAACAGATTAAAATTAATTAATTACAATCAAAGGCAAGAGACAGAAGGTGATTTTTTTAGATGAGACTTAGGCCCCGTTTACACTAGTGCGTTTTAGTTTTAAAACGGCGTTTTAGAATGAAAACGATCCGCGTCCACACTCGCGTTTTACCCAGCGTTTCTGAACTGCTCTCCGTCCACACCAAAACGCTGAAAACGCACATCACGTGACCACACACACACTCTCGGGCAAGCGCTGCAGCTCATCTACCCAGATAAGAGCTCTGCTAGTCGGACTTCTCATCAAGCATCTCCCGCTGGATCTAATCTCACTATATTTATTAAACGGGATATTTCATTCATCTTGTTGTCTTTATCTAACGACATATTCCCTGACTTTGGTCATTAGAATCTTACTTTTTCTCAGGTAAGGTGTTTTGGCTGAGCGCAAAGATAAGTTAATGATTAATGTAAGCACGTTGCCTATTCTGTACATTGACTGATCGCTTGCCTTTATTTCCTATAATGTATAAACTTATTGTATGTTATACTTTTATAATTATCGATTATTAAAACTGATATTCAGCAGAAGAGAGGGTGTGTTTCGTATTTTCACTGAAATTGAAAGGAGGCAGTTGTTATCGGCTCCGTTTTGTTATAAATATCCACACAGTGAAGATGACGCTCATGCAGCACGATGCCTCAACATTTCTGCTGTCTGTTTAGTTGTTAATATTAAAATAAAAATAGGCAGTTCCTCATGTATACAATTTATTGTTGAGAAAGTGAAACAACGTAGCCAGGGTGATGTGAATGACGTTATGAAGTACACTGTTCCCTTTGAAGATTTACCCGTGTTCTCGGTATAGTCTGCTTTTCCATATCAAACTGAGAAGAAGAGACTGCAGCCTTGATCAAACATGCGAAGTCTGAACTTACAAGGAGAGAATGCAGGACTGAACTGTGTGTTAGGCTACTTAATATTCAGGAAAAGCCCCAATCAGAGAGGCCACGTAGCCTATTTTGTATATTGACTGATCGCTTGCCTTTATTTCCTATAATGTAAAAACTTATTGTATGTTATGTATTGTATGTTAGCCCCGCCTCCGTTTTTAGATGTCTCCGTTTTCCATCATCCACACTGAGACGGAGCAGCAGCGTTTCAGAATGAAAACGGCCTCTCCAGCGTTTTCGAAACGCTCCGTTTTCAGCGCTCGAAAACTCCGGCGTAGTGTGGACGGTTGGCGTAACCGTAGCAAAACTTATGCGTTTTCAAACTAAAACGCATTAGTGTAAACGGGGCCTTAAAAGCACCAAGTGAAGAACATGACCGGATCTGTAAAGGCAGACCATTCCACAGTCGGGGGGCTGCAGCAGAAAAAGCCCTGTCACCTCTTGATTTTTTTAACTGCGTTTTGGGGACAACTAGCTGAAACGTGTTTTCAGACCTGATTGGCCTCGATGAAGTGTGCCAGTGAAGAAGCTCAGAGATGTAAATCGGTGCCAGTCCATTCAAACTTTTAAAAACTAGTAGCAATAACTTATATTGAATACTAAATTGGACTGGGAGCCAGTGAAGAGATGATAAAACTGGTGAGAAACTAGAAATTTTTTTTGTGTGTGTCTGCTCCGGTGTGTGTGTGCACTCGTGCGTAAACTTTGTAACGATATTGCATGTCACTAATCAATGCAACTGCACAACAAATACTGATTGGTAAAGTTCTTACTGTTGAATTTCTCACAAACGCTACGTGAGACCTTCTTCCTTTAAGTCTGTCTGTTGTCTGATGCAGCTGAGGGAGGAGATTAAGGCACGCAGAAACATTAGGCGGGGAGGACTCGCCTTAAAGGCGCAGTACGACAAAACGACCCCCTGGTGTAAAGATGTATAAAACAGGATCTAGTAAAAGGCATAATGAAAAATCTGATGGGTGTTTTAAGCTGAATCTTTACATACACATTCTAGAGACGCAAAACACTTATAATAAATCTGAAAAAAGAGGTAACCTAGGTGCCCTTTAATGAAGCCGCTTTGAATAATAACACTAATTCCATCAAGTTATGTCTAAATACAAAGTTCATTCATTCATTTTCTTTTCGGCTCAGTCTCTTTATTAATACGGGGTCGCCACAGTGGAATGAACCGCCAACTTAACCAGCACGTTTTACTCAGCAGATGCCTTTCCAGCTGCAACCCATCTCTGGGAAATTTGCGTCCACACTCATTCACACACACACGCACAATTAAGCCTACCTAGTTCATCTGTACCGCATGTGTTTGGACTGTGGGGGAAACCCACGCAAACGCGGGGAGAACATGCAAACTCCACACAGAAACACCAACTGACCCAGCCAAGGCTCGAACTAGTGATCTTCTTGCTGTGAGTCGACAGCACTACCTACTGCTCCACCGCGTCGCCTAAATATAATGTTTGTGCACATTTTATGTCTTAAATATTACCCAAAAGACTCCTTTTGTACCTATTTTTGACAGTCTTTGCCTCCTGAATCATACATTCAGCTTTAATTATCAAATAATTGATATTTTCATGTTTTTTCTGTTTACTATTTCCATGAAACATCTATTTTAAGTATTATTTGTCATTTCAGATATAAAAAAACACATTTAGTGTGTGTCTCTACATTCTGGTCATCTCTGTTACATTGGTTTTTAAAGGCAGAGCATTCTGTAAAGTGCTACTAGAAAAAGCATGTGACTTGCTCCAAATGCTGTCTGGAATGTCCTTATGGCGGGAAACTCTGGAAGGCATTGAGCTGTGTGGTTATTTCTCTCTCATTAATTTGAGCAAAATACTTAGGATTCACCAATAGTAGATTCATTATGTGTCAACTCGGTTACTGTGATATTTCAGTCAATTTCTCATTCACTCTTTAAACAAAGTTTACCAGCAGTAAATAACAGACCAGCAGTAAATAACAGAGTCCAATATTTTCACATCACATTTATTTAAGCATTTTGCATTATTTTACATTAATAATTGATTCAGTTTGCTTTATATTATACTTGCGTTGTATATCAATCAATTTTAAGGAAAACTAATTTAAAATGCTTAAAACTGAGTCTGTGTGGGTGTCTTTGTTTGTGTTTGTGTGTTTGTGTACGCGGGTTTTCAGTGACCATCGCCAGAGCCATTGAGCTGAAGCACAATGCCTCCCTCATTGCAGCGCTGGCCTTCGAGACTGCCAACTTCTACCAGAAAGCCGGTGAGTTTTACTTTAATAATATATTAATTAAGAATTTAATCTATTATTAATTATAATTATTATTAATATATACATTTTATATATTCATAATAATAATAAATAATATATTCATTATATCATAGCTAATATATTATGATTAATACTGTTATTCACAAAGGACACGTGAAATTAAAAGTGACAGTATAATGACATTTGTAGTGTTCCAAAAGATTATTCAAAGTTAATTTGATTTATTTTTGTACTGTTAATTCATTAAATATTAGTTAAAGCTGAAGTACTACAATCTCTCAAACTGAAGTCAAAATAATACAAATATTTTAAAATGGAATAGAAACATACGTCAACTACACTAACCGGCCACTTTATTAGGTATACCTTACTAGTATCAGGTTGGACCCACTTTTGCCTTCAGAACTGCTTTAATCCTTCATGAGATTCAACAAGGTACTGGAGATTTTGCTGTTGCTGTAGATTTGTCAGTTGCACATCTATGATGTGAATCTCCTCTTCCACCACATCCCAAAGGTGCTCTATTGGCTTGAGTTCTGGTGACTGTGGAGGCCATTTGAGTACAGTAAACTCATTGTCTTGTTCAAGAAACCAGTCTGAGATGATTCATGCCTTGACATGGTGTGTTATACTGCTGGAAGTAGTGATTAGAAGATGGAGACACTGTGGTTATAAAGAGATGGACATGGTCAGCAACAATACTCAGGTAGGCTGTGGTGTTGACACGATGCTCAATTGGTACTAATGGACCCAAAATGTGCCAAGAAAATCTCCCCCACACCATTACACCACCACCACCAGCCTGAACCGCTGATACAAGGCAGGATGGGTGCTTTCATGGTGTTGGTGCCTAATTCTGACCCGACCATCTGAATGCTGCAGCAGAAATGGAGACTCATCAGAGCAGGCAACGTTTCTCCAATCTTCTATTGTCCAGTTTTGGTGAGTCTGTGTGAATTGTAGCCTCAGTTTCCTGTTCTTAGCTGACAGGAGCGGCACCCGGTGTGGTCTTCTGCTACTGTAGCCCATCCGCCTCAAGGTTAGACGTGTTGTGCATTCAGAGATGCTCCTTTGCAGATCTCGATTGTAATGAGTGCTTATTTGAGTCACTGTTGCCTTTCTATCCGAAAGTCATTAGAAATTTGCATTAACGTGCAGTTGGACAGGTGTACCTAATAAAGTGGCCGGTAATAAAGTCTAAAACATAATTAAACTTTTTTTTTTATCCAAAGTGACTTGTGTTAAATTATATAATAGGATTTAAATAATACTAATATGTCTCTTATATATTTTTCTCCATGTAACACTAAAGTAAATCTTATTTATCATTTATTATTTGGCAATTGGCAAGTTTGTAAATGAAATTTACGGTTTTCTTCATGAATAAATTACATTTTTCAATATATTCAAATAGTAGACAGTTCTTTTAAACTAAAAATACTTACGCTAAAAAATATTTAACAATTTTACTCATATTGATGAAGCATCGAAATATTTTGGATTTCCTGTTTTTGCTCAGATCACACTCTGAACACTTTGGATCCAGAATGCAGCAGTAAATGGAAGAAATACCTGCAGCTGAAGCAGCACTTCTACATGGCTTACGTGAGTCCATCTGAACGCAAACACATCTTATAAGGCTGCACGATATTGGAAAAGTCTAACATTGCCATATGTTATTCATCTGCAATATTTATTGCGATATGAGCACAATTTCACCAGATGACTTGAACATCTTTGGGAAAAATGTATCATTTTAGATTGATTTGGATGATTCTGTAGGGGCGTAAATCATGCATGAGTAATAATAACTGTAGGGTCCAGCCAGTTGGTCCAATGACGGTATCCAATGGTGGATGAAGGTTCACTGCATGTTCGGTCTTTCCAGTGCACAATGTTGATTTATATTAAACTTAACTCATATCTGACTCCAATTTTAGTATGAGATGGTTTAGAATATTAATATGTTTATCCTCGTTTTATCTGACTCCAATTATAAAACATTGAGAAGGTTATTTTGTTTCCGTTCACATTAATTTAGATTATGATTGAATATTCTTTTATTTGTTATTATACCTTATTTTCATTTACTCAGATTCCGATAGCATCTCGAGTCTTGCACCGGCCGGGTATACAATCTCTTAATACAAGCTTGTCAGTCTTGGTCATTAAACAGAGGCGATTAACCACTCTCCTAAAAAGGCAGAACACTACTTACTCAATTTAGGAGATTTTTATGTGGTCCCCATGGATCTGTTATCTACTTAATCAAGACAAAGTATTTTAATAATAATCGCGCAGGATTATACTATTGTAGATGAAGGCCTAAATATCCACATTTAAAGTAGTTTCAACAATATTTTGTTGTTCTAAATAGTTGGCCTTTTACAGTCCAAGTATACATGAAATAATGCCAATTTGTTAGTCGGATCTCTAACAACATTGAATAGCGTGCCACGCTGCTCCGTCTAACATGTTTTAGTCCGTTACTAACCTGTACAGTGGCTTGTAGTGCTATGGACAACAACATTTATCAGTGATAATAACACGAACTCTGTTTGAATCATTCAAAACATAACAATTTATTAGTCAGGTAAATGTATTATGCCAATTCAATCAGTCAATTCATAAACGATCAATACAAAACATCAAATTATCAAAGATAACTCCAAGATGAAAAAGATGCATTCCTGACTTTGAAATATACATAACATGGGGCAGACCCCATGTTATGGGCTGATCTGGTTAGGCAGAATCGCGCTGAGTCCTTCTTAGGCCTTACCTTAAATAATCCAAGAATTCCCTCAAGGAAGGGGGTGTGAACAAAAGGCATTCACACTTAGTGGCACACCCCTCTCAGTGGTTCAAAAGATGCCTGAAGTTATATATTTATTGTTCTGATTATGTCTAATTCTGAGAGAATGAGACCATTGTACCAATCGCACTGAGACATTTCAAATGATATCAAACATGATAGTTAAAGTCAGTTTGGTTAATTCTAGAACATTCAAACATTGAAATGACCATATGTGTGAGTTGGGGGGATGAAGCAGACTCAGATGCAAATGCAGCAGGAACTGGTTTTTCCCGCATTCCCCTTGCTGAGTTGTGAAGTTATCAGTCTCTGTTTTCAGCTCATGTTTTGAATTGTCAAAGATATCAGAATATTTGCAATATTTCAATTCTTACATAACCCATCTATAAGCATAGATAAAACCAATTAAAAAAAAAGATACATGCAGTGTTTTATGTTTCCTGAGTCTAACAGTATTCAGATACAGCATATTAATAATAATAGTTCAATAAAATAAATAGTTTTTTTAAGTTAGGTACAATTTCCTATGCCTGAATGCTTTCACGTGAGTTTTAAATACTTCACCCTCCTGCGTGAGTTTTTTTATTGTGACCGTTATGTAGAATTCGTTTTGCGTTCGAAAGTTCCCATTGCGAGGCGTCATTTATCACGTGACCCACCAGCCCCAATGGTCTATGTGTAAATCGTATTTTCTTTTTGCCCTTTTCTGTAAATATAGACGAATGTTCTAATTATAATGTGAAATTTCTGATACTCCAGTTTCTGAAATATGCAAAAGAACATATATTTTGTTTTTTTAACTGCTTAATAATGATCCTATTTTTTGCTATATGATGGGCATAGATATATACATTAGATGTCGCCTACCCTGTTGTTGTCTATTGGAAGGAATGCGTCAGTTGAGCCGCCATCTTGGTACAGGGTAGCGCTCCATTGAAATGAATGCGGGGGGGACCAAGGTACAGTGGAGGACTGTGGCCATCCAAAGCCAGAGATATACACATATACACATATCTATGATCGGGAGTTTTCCTGGATGTTAGTATTTAAATAATTTTTTTTTATTACGAAAATTATAATTTTACATCACTTTTCTACATTGATGGATCAGTGACCGCACTGCCATTCCTGACAAAAAGCTTGTGTTTGTGTGTACAGAAATGTACTATCCACCCTCCTTGTTAAACTTGATCTAATCATGTCCTGAAACACAGCTGCTCTCCTGCTTTCACTTCTCATACTGACGTTGTCATATTTCTTTTGCATTGTTTGCTGATTTTATTCAACAAAACTAGCATAAGCCGAGTATTTAGTGCGAATTGGAGCTGCTTTGCCTTATGGTGAATGCAGTAAGTGACTTTATTATCATCAATAACGTTACCTGATTAGCACAAAAGTTCAGAACATACAAAAACGTAAAAACTTAATATTACCTATGAAATGTTCTGCCTTTGTGCTTTGTTTTCTTTGTTTGCTCATTTCTACACTCGTAGACAGCGCTAAAGTCCCGCATCTTCACCTAATAACACTGTCTTGACTAGTGTGGTTGAATGACACTTGTCCTAGGAGCACTGTACCAATGTGGCGGCGCTATTGACGCCTGCTCAGGGTCCCTATGTGATATCTAGTGTATATATCTATGTATGACGGGTAACGTGCGCCACCTTGTTTAGTCTGCGCTGCAGGAGAGGATGCAGTCTAGATAGGATACAGCTGAGGATACTCATGTCAATGTAGCCGAATTTTTGTGACACTGTACTATAATAAATAATATTTCTAAATTACCGTGAGGGTTGGGTTTAGGTAGGAGTAGACGGTAATAAAATACAATTAATACATAATTTAACAAATAGTATACATTATTATTATTATTATTATTATTTCCTTCATTTAGCCAGGAGATCACATTGAGACAGTACTGTCTCTTCTTTTAGTGAGACCAAGGCTGATCACACCGGTGTGATCGTTTGGTAAAAGGCTTTAAATCCATCATAGGCCTCAAAAACGCATGCAATCCAGAAAAATATAATTGCTTCTCGATAACTTCCGATCGCAGCTGTTTTCCTTCTAGCAGGAACCACAGTACAGATCCAAGCTGCTGTATTTATGTCATGTTTATTCATAAATTTCTTTCGAAATTCATGATGGTAAAAAACTGTTTATCTGGCAAGGGAATATAGAAAATATTTTAGTAAGATAAACAGTGTGTATCGTACGTGAATAAAGCACATCGTCCAGTTATATTGAGAAATAATTATTATTGCCATCTCCATAGACATTGGTGTGTATTTGACAAACCTTAGATCAGGGGTGTCTAAAGTCGGTCCTGGAGGGCCGGTGTCCTGCTGACTTTAGCTACAACTTGCTTTAACACACATGCCTGGAAGTTTCTAGTATACCTAATCAGAGCTTGATTAGCTGGTTCAGGTGTGTTTGATTAGGGTTGGAGCTAAACTCTCCAGGACACCGGCCCTTCAGGACAGAGTGTGGACACCCCTGCCTTAAATGGTATGTTTTACTTGTATTTATGTGTATTTGAACGTCTAAAACCTAAAATAGCTGTTGTCTGTTTGAAAGCATGGATAAATTGTGATCTGTTTCTGTGCCTCAGCACATGCCATCAGATGACGTTGATGATGTTCTAATCACACTGGTGTGATAATGCTCTTTAGGGACCAGCCAAGGCTGATCACACCGGTGTGATTATATGCATGAAGGACTTTTAATCCTAATAACTGCACATGCCTCAAAAACATGCAAATGAAAAGTTCTAATCCAGACTCAACATTGCATGTCCTGCGATGTGACTATTGGCGAATGGTTATATTGCGATATTATTGCTGAAATTATATATTGGCAGACCTAACATCTTCTGTTTCATGCTATAATTGATATTTAGTATTGTTTGTTTGTTACAGGCTCACTGCTATCATGGACAGACTCTTCTAGCGGGCGATAAATGTGGAGAGGCCATAAGATCCCTGCAGGAAGCTGAGAAATGTAAGCAAATAATAAATCCTTTCAGTACTATAATACATATTTCATAACGCTAAGGTATTTAGCATTAACATTAAAGGAATAGTTCACCTAAAAATAAAAGCTGCGATCACACTTTACTATAGGTTTCTTTAGTTATTGTATTCACTAACATGAAGTAAGTATGAACAATACTTGGACAGCTTTTATTAATCCTGCTCTCTCTGTGTGCTCAGGTTACTCTCGCGCTGAAGTCTTGTGTAAAGAGTACCGTCAGATGAAGGGTCCCGGCAGCACCGCCAAACCCTCCGAACAGCTCTTCTTCAAGAAACTGGGCGCCGTCATCAAGAACACCTTGGAGAAATGCCAGAGAGAGAACGGCTTCATGTGAGTCAGATGAACAGCACATTTAAAGGTGCTGCGTGTAACTCTTTGAAAGCATAAAAACACCATAATAGGCTTGTAGACATTTAAGAAACGTGCTAATTGAACATGTTCGTTTATTTGAGAAACAATGCTGAAGTTGGTTATTCTGCTTTGAGAGCGTTTCGTGTCAAAACGTCTGTCTTTGTGTTGGCCCAAAGTCAGTTTAGCCAAAATATATTTCAGCAACCAGGTTGCCTTTGTGGAAAATACACTGTACTTAATGTCAGTCTTCAGTATGTGGTTAGAGCTGGAAATGGGACCTCCAGAGGTCAGTAGCAGCATCCAAAATGTGACGCAGTTTCAGAGTTAATACAAAAAATAATACAAATATTACAAATGTAATAATTAGCTGAGCATCATGCAGTGTAAGACTTGATCATCTATCTGTCTGTCTGTCTGTCTGTCTGTCTGTCCGTCCGTCCGTCCGTCAGTCTGTCTTGTCTGTCTTGTCTGTCTGTCTCTCTATCTATCTATCTATCTATCTATCTATCTATCTATCTATCTGTCTGTCTGTCTGTCTGTCTGTCTGTCTGTCTGTCTTTCTGTCTTTCTTTCTGTCTTTCTGTCTGTCTGTCCATCCGTCACTCTTGTCTGTCTATCTATCTGTCTGCCTATCTATCTATCTGTCTATCTATCTGTCTGTCCGTCCGTCCATTCGTCTATCTGTCAGTCAGTCAGTCTTGTCTGTCTTGTCTGTCAGTCAGTCAGTCTTGTCTGTCTTATCTGTCTGTCTTGTCTTGTCTTGTCTTGTCTGTCTCTCTTTCTATCTATCTGTCTGTCCGTCCGTCCGTCCATCTGTCTGTCTTTATCTATCTATCTGTCTTTTCTGTCTGTCTGTCTGTCTATCTATCTATCTATCTATCTATCTATCTATTACCTATGAAATGTTCTGCCTTTGTGCTTTGTTTTCTTTGTTTGCTCATTTCTACACTCGTAGACAGCGCTAAAGTCCCGCATCTTCACCTAATAACACTGTCTTGACTAGTGTGGTTGAATGACACTTGTCCTGGGAGCACTGTACCAATGTGGCGGCGCTATTGACGCCTGCTCAGGGTCCCTATGTGATATCTAGTGTATATATCTATGTATGACGGGTAACGTGCGCCACCTTGTTTAGTCTGCGCTGCAGGAGAGGATGCAGTCTAGATAGGATACAGCTGAGGATACTCATGTCAATGTAGCCGAATTTTTGTGACACTGTACTATAATAAATAATATTTCTAAATTACCGTGAGGGTTGGGTTTAGGTAGGAGTAGACGGTAATAAAATACAATTAATACATAATTTAACAAATAGTATACATTATTATTATTATTATTATTATTTCCTTCATTTAGCCAGGAGATCACATTGAGACAGTACTGTCTCTTCTTTTAGTGAGACCAAGGCTGATCACACCGGTGTGATCGTTTGGTAAAAGGCTTTAAATCCATCATAGGCCTCAAAAACACATGCAATCCAGAAAAATATAATTGCTTCTCGATAACTTCCGATCGCAGCTGTTTTCCTTCTAGCAGGAACCACAGTACAGATTCAAGCTGCTGTATTTATGTCATGTTTATTCATAATTTTCTTCCGAAATTCATGATGGTAAAAAACTGTTTATCTAGCAAGGGAATATAGAATATCTATCTATCTATCTGTCTATCTATCTATCTATCTATCTATCTATCTATCTATCTATCTATCTATCTATCTATCTATCTATCTATCTATCTATCTATCTATCTATCATCTATCTACCTACCTACCTACCTACCTCCCTGTCTGTCTGTCTGTCTCTCTGTCTGTCTGTCTGTCTGTCTATCTATCTATCTATCTATCTATCTATCTATCTATCTATCTATCTATCTATCTATCTATCTATCTATCTATCTATCTATCTATCTATCTATCTATCTACCTACCTACCTACCTCCCTGTCTGTCTGTCTGTATGTCTGTCTGTCTGTCTCTCTGTCTGTCTGTCTGTCTATCTATCTATCTATCTGTCTATTTATCTATCTATCTATCTATCTATCTATCTATCTATCTATCTATCTATCTATCTATCTATCTATCTGTCTATTTATCTATCTATCTATCTATCTATCTATCTATCTATCTATCTATCTATCTATCTATCTATCTATCTATCTATCTATCTATCTACCTACCTACCTACCTCCCTGTCTGTCTGTCTGTCTGTCTCTCTGTCTGTCTGTCTGTCTGTCTGTCTGTCTGTCTGTCTATCTATCTATCTATCTATCTATCTATCTGTCTGTCTGTCTGTCTGTCTGTCTATCTATCTATCTATCTATCTATCTATCTATCTATCTACCTACCTCCCTGTCTGTCTGTCTGTCTGTCTCTCTGTCTGTCTGTCTCTCTGTCTGTCTGTCTATCTATCTATCTATCTATCAATCTATCTATCTATCTATCTATCTATCTATCTATCTACCTACCTACCTACCTACCTACCTACCTACACCTACCTACCTACCTACCTACCTCCCTCTCTGTCTGTCTGTCTCTCTATCTATCTATCTATCTATCTATCTATCTATCTATCTATCTATCTATCTATCTATCTATCTATCTATCTATCTATCTATCTATCTATCTATCTATCTATCTATCTATCTATCTATCTATCTATCTATCTATCTATCTATCTGTCTATCTACCTCCCTCCCTGTTTGTCTGTCTCTCTGTCTGTCTGTCTGTCTGTCTCTCTGTCTGTCTGTCTATGCATCCATCCATATCTATCCATCTATAACAAGACATTTAATACTCTACTCAGTGTTCATATGGCTGATTGTGTTCATCAGATACTTCCACAAGGTTCCGGCTGAAGCTCCGGCTCTGGAGTTGAAGGCCAGTTATGGTTTGGCTGAACCCACTGCGTTCGAGCTCCCGCCGCTCAGCGCTCAGTGCACCCCTGAAGTCTACGCCACCTTTGACCTGACCAGAGGACACAAAGACGACAAGGTCAGCAGATCTGAACTGATTTGATGATCTGAATTGGCTGTAGTGTATGATTGTGTGTGTGTATGTGTGGGGGGGTGTTTCCCAGTACTGGGTTGCAGCTGGAAGGGTATCCGCTCTATAAAATATATGCTGCAGAAGTTCAATCAGCTATGGAATACAGCATTTCATTTTGCTGTGGTAACCCTTGATAAATAAAGAGACTAAGCCGAAAGAAATCGAATGAATGAATGGATATTGAGATTTTGTATCTAAGTGTGGACCTGTACAGTTTGTTTTTGTATTCTCTATTTTTTTTCCTTTTTCAGTTCCATCTTTGTTCTTAATGGCTATTGTTTATGTTTGTAAAATATGAAAAATGTTAAATAAATCATATAAATAAATATATACATTTTCTTTTCTCTTGCAGGCGAAAGCGAAGCCTGAAGAGGAGATCAAGCCGGTGAAAGAACCAGATCTAAAGCCGCAGAAGGACACAGGCTGCGTTGTCTGTTAAAACAAACACACACACACACACACACACACTGATCATATATACCTATATAACATAGTAAAATAACAGTGGCGTCCATCTTGTGCTGGGATTCTGTTTAAGGTTTTTCCTCCACAAACAAATGACGAATTGATGAAGAATTAACTCTAATCAGCCAGACTCGATCTGATTTGCACTGATGATCTCTCTGTAGCAAAACAGCCCATTTTAGCCACACTGTTAGGGTAAGTTGTTTAAAGCATTACATCTATAGGTCAATCCTCTGTTTTTTATTTCTTCTCTGTGTGTGTGTGTGGATGTAAATATTGATAGTTTGACTCTTTATAGTGATGCTGGTTAATTATCAGTTGTTTACACAAATAATACAATTATATAAATCCAGTAAATCTAAGAAGCGACTGTCAGATTTCACACAATATCTAAAGAAGAATATGAAGAAATTCGGATTTTGATAATGAAAATAAAACAATTTGAGCATTAAGATTTATTGCTTTATGACATTGTTTTCATGACATGATCAAATTTAACTCAAATTTAAGATTCTAACGACTGTAATAGACCATTTTGAGGGATGTAAACAATAACAATGGTCCTAATGTATTTCCATAGCTCTCAAGAATACTAAAAGGTCCACATATTGATAAATAATGCTATAAAAGCCTTTTTAACATTGAGGTATGATTGAATTGCCTCGTGTAACAGTTATTAAAATAGTTTGACAACAAGCATGTTTATGGTCCAATGGCATCACCACATTGAAATGTTCTATAGTGAAAACTAACTAATTAATTAATTAATTAATGTACAGCTAGAGAACTATTGGTGATGTGACTAATAAACATTTACACTACATTTACACCACAATGTACATTTATTTGTTATTTGGTCTGAATTGTTAGTAATTGTAATTGTATTACTAATTTATTTCTAGATTATATGTACATTTTGTAATGTAATTTGCATACAATAACAAATATTAAGGAAGCAGATTTGTGTTAATCGTTATTTCTTAAATGTTAAACGATAAATCTATTTCTGAGGAAAAATTCAGTTCTAGAATTTAGGAGATCAGATGCAAAAACCTCTAAATACCATCTGAAATGTTCTCCTAAAGTGGACATTTTTCTCTAGCTCCTGTGTGTATGTTCAGTAAAATTTTTGTAAAGATTTATTTTTGGCCTTTTGGCCTTCATTAGATAGGACAGGAAGCAAAGTGGGAGGGGGGGGGGGGTAGATGGGGGGTAGGATTGGGAAATGTCCTCGAGCTGGGATTTGAATTCGGGACGCCCTGATGTGCTACTGCACCATATGTCGGCGCGCTAACGACTAGGCTATTGCTCTAATGGTAAATCCAGTTTTATGGCAAATAATAGGATCCTGATCCTGAGAGAAATGCTCATTTTAGAACAGCATTTCAGACGGCTATTAAAGGTTTTTGCATCTGAACTCTTCATATATATGCGTCCATCCTTTCATCCATCTGTTTATCTGTTAATCCATCCACCCATCTATCATTCTATTTATCATTCCATCTATCTTTCTGTCTGTCTTTCTGTCCATCCATCCATTCATCCATTTATCCATCTATTGGTTTATCCACCCAATCATGCATCCTTCCATCTATCCATCGTTATTTCTATTGTTCTATCTATCGTTTTATCTATCTATCCATCCGTTCATCCATCCATCATTCTGTTCTGTCTATCCATCCATCCATTTATCCATCTATTTGTTTTTCCATTCATCCATGAATCTATCAATCTATTATTCTATCTATTTTTATGTCCACAAATATCACAAAAATAATAATAACTATACAATTTATTAAAAACGAATTATTATATAAACATACAGCCATGAATAAAATGTCATAATGCAATAATTATCTTTCTAAAATTAGATAATATTTATTGACAGTTGTCTAAAGAGCTCACAATCAACTTACAACAGCAGATTTGATTATTATAATCCCATAATCATTAGTACTGCTAACTTAATTCACTTAAAATACCTGCTGTATGATTAACATGTTAATGGCAGGAGAGAACAAGCACATTTATCAGGCTTATACTATTACAAATCAATTAATAAATCAATAAAAGTACCCAGTTATACTGACACACCAGTTACACATCCCAGATCGAGGACTAGTCAAGCAGATTATATGGATAAACCGGTGATGTGAAGTGCCATCAGCTTTCTTCAGGTCTCTAATTTCAGCTTTCAGTGGATTTTTCACATATTTCTGACAGTCATTTCTCTTATATTTTGATTAGGAACCTGTCCAGATGATCCAGATCTGGATTGTTGTGCTGTACATTTGTTTGGTGCTGGTTTGATTTGATGGGTAGCTTATTTTCTCTCAATCTTTAAGTTATAAATATGACACTGTTGCTTCAATCTGTTGAAAAACATGAACAAAACACACACTTTCACATTCAGTACGTCACGAAGACTGTGAAAAATACTGCAGAGGTTGTACGTTTGGTCTGTAATCAGCAAATTAAGAGGTACTGCTAAGAGTAAACGATTTTCTGTATATTTATTGAACACTATTCTGCATTGTAAGAAAACACTCCAGGATTGCATTTAATTTCTGTAAAGATTTCCTTTTTCATCTCTGCATCATCGACATGTACTCATCATCATATACTCGCATACTATGATGTCAGCTTGTAACTCACTGTCATGCATTTAATGGTTTTCCCCATTAAAGTGTGTGTTAACCGTGTGTTTTGTGCTCTGGACATGCGTAATTCTCCTAATACTTTTTAAAATATATTGTATTTATTCAGCTTCATCACATAGTGGCAAGCTTAGTGCAGCTTTACACATCTCAAAGCATACAAAACAAGGAAAATATTAGAGATAATATGAACACAGACAAAAAATAAGGAAACAGTCATGTAGAAATATTAATAAAAAAACATTTTATGACCTATTGTGACTTATTATGCCACTTTATAAAAGATGTAAAATAAGTCTCTGATATGTCCAGAGTGTGTAGTGAAGTTTCAGCTCTTAATACCACACAGATAATGTTTACTAACTCTCTGAATCTGACCCTTTCAGGCCTTGATCATAATTGTGGTGTTGTGGTGACTGTCTCTTTAAATTCAAATGAGATTGTGCTCTTTTCAGAAGAGGGCGGAGCTACAAATGCCTGTGTGTCAGCATAGTGGCAGATTCAAAAACCAAAAAAACACTTATGTTGGACGGCTGGTTCTCACTCAGGGCTGTTTATGCAAATGAGGAGTAGGGGGGAGTGGGCGGGGCTTTCCCCCTCTGATGACACGTACAAAAGCAGAATGTCAATCATAGTGTTTCCGCAGACAAAAAAAATCTTTCTATGGTGACATCTGATTGGGTAAAATAGGCTTAGCCACACCCCTCCAACTAGTTTTTTTTCCGTGGGTGAAAGATTACTTGAGAAGTGCAAAAATAAACCCCGCCCCCTACTCAATATTCAGTCATCGGCATAAGGATGAGCTCTTTAAATTGAACACAGTGAGTGACACCAAACAGCTTCCTTGCATTAAGGATCATGGCCTAAAGTGTTCATCAGCTGTATCCTGCAAAATCATTCATTCCCTTCAAAGTGGCCATTATTGAGCGCTTCAGTTTGGAACAACACTGACTTTAATATGACGGCCTGAGCTGCATTCCACTCCAACTGTTTATGACATGTTTAAACGCAACATCCTAAACCCTTGAGCACTTGAACACTACACTGTTGTGACATCACAATCGCATTGCATTCTGCGACATATAGGTGTTGGAGTGGACATATGAAGCCGAATCGCTCCCTTAACAGTGGCAGAGCTGCGATTTTTGTGGGTGGCCAATGCTATTTCAGTGGGTCCACACACACACACACACACACACACACACTGTACTCAAATACAAAGATGCACACAAACACAATGAAAGTCTATTTTATTACCAACATTTAATTCAACATATAATAGTATGAAAATATACTGATTTACTGATCATCTACTCGCTTTACTGCATCGTAAATTAAATATAATCACTTATATACAGTTGAAGTCAGAACTATTCGCTCCCCTTTGAATTATATATATTATTTAATATTTCACTAGTGATGTTGAACAGATTCAGGATAATTTCACAGTATGTCTGATAATATTGTTTCTTCTGGAGAAAGTCATATTTGTTTTATTTTGGCTAGAATAAAAGTAGTTTTTAATTTTTTAAACACCATTTTAAGGTCAATATTATTAGCCCCTTTAAGCTATTTTTTGTAGATAGTCTACAGTACAAACCATCGTTATACAATAACTTGCCTAATTACCCTGACCTGCCTAGTTACCCTAATTAACCCAGTTAAGCCTTTAAATGTCACTTTAAGCTGTACAGAAGTGTCTTGAAGAATATCTAGTCTAATATTATTTACTGTCATCATGGCAAAGATAAAATCAGTTATTAGAGATGAGTTAATAAAACTATTATGATTGGAAATGTGTTGAAGATCTGCTCTCCCTTATACAGAAATTGGGGAAAAAAATAAACGGGCTAATAATTCTCGTTAACTTACACAGCGGATAATCAGTTTCAGATTCTTTTATTTTTGTCATTAAAACATCACAATAAAATTGTCATGCAGAACGAAATTACGTTGCAACAGACCGAACAAGAATATAAAAAACCACTATACAAACACTATAAAACCCTAACATGATAAACAAGCTTTCATAATTTCATGAAAAAATTAAAATATAATCATATAAGATATAAGAAAAATCTCTGAAGAGAATAACTTAATACTTAAATACCTATTTCACCTAACTATAAAAAATGTTCCTCAACAAACAAACCTTAAAAATGTATTTCAAATATTATGTTATGATGTATTATTATTTGTCTTGATGAAACCATGCTCAGGCATGTGATCAGCCGAGGACAAAAAGGAAGGAAGACAAGACCCCCTAAAAAAAAATAAATAAATAATGAATAAATAAATATATATATATATATATATATATATATATATATATATATATATATATATATATATATATATATATATATATTATATTTATTAATGTCTGCGTGTGTTTTATTTAATAAATAATAGAAACAATACTTCTAAATAAAAATAATAAATAATTTTCTTTGTATAAATATTGGATTTTGGCCGCACAATTTAAGTTTGATTTTTGGCTTCATCAGTTTCAATGTTTAGCAGTTTAATAGTGACCTGGGTCTGGGTGAGGCTGGGCCGCATCAGGTTTTCCACAATAAATAATTATATTATAAATTTCTAATTTGTTTATTTTTTCGTCTTATTTTGGGTTGAAAAATCAAAATAAAGAGATTTGAGAACATGAGAATTTTTTTTACACAAAATAAGATAAAAAATAAACAAATTAAAAATTAATAAAACAAATAAACCAATCAGTAATAGATAGTAATAATAATAATAATAATAATTAGGTTTATTGTTATCTGCTGTGCTGTTGTTACAGGAGCAACAAGGTGTTATTTGTTTTGACTAATTTCACATCATATAGAAATATATGTAATGTTCATTGTGTGAGGTAATGAAATACAATGCAGGTAGAGCGATGCAAATAGGGTATATGTGGCAATTAAAGAGTTAAAATCCTGTAATTTTCTAAACAATTTAGAAGTTTTGATCAGGACTGAGGTTGATTAACAGATTTATACAAACAAAATGATCTGATGCATTTTAACAAAAGTTTAATTCAGCTGATGTTTTCATCCATAACATAACAAAAGGGCAGTAAATACTGAACAGCGCACAAGGGTTAAGAAGCGTTCAGATATATCTGCCAAACTTTCTACCTGTGTTTGTAGTTCTAACAGCACAAGCACGTCAGTCCCTCCCCCGCATGACGTCACAGTTTCGAACGCTAATTAGAACACATTCTTGAACGCGCGTCAGTTTGATTTGGTGTTCAGTGGTGTAGATGGTGTTTGACAGTCAGCGAACAGTCATGCGTTTTCAGTCAAAAATACAGCGTTTACAGCACGATATGGATTACAATATTCTGGAGAGAATGATTACACGAGATTCACCAGAGTTCAGGAGCCACGGTCGCGCTGGAGGAGCGTCCGAACAGAGAGCTTCATCTGCGGCCATCGTGGAGAACCAGACAGCAGGTAAGAGCACAGCAGCACACCGGTGGAAATATACTGTATTATTTTATATATATATATATATATATATATATATATAGTACATTTACTATAGGACATGTAGTGGATTTCCTGAGGTAAATACTGCAGTGTTTTTGATATTTACTACAGTAAATCACAGTGATGTGGTAAATCTATTCTGCTATACACTTACTGTGGTAAAGTAGATAATATACTGTATGAACTACAAGACAAATTACGACAGAAATCTCATATCACGGTATAAGTCAACATTAATGATATTTATAGTTGTACAATGATATAATATCATTATCTTAATTCATATTTTCACCACATGTAAAGCAAATACACATATTTAATTAATTATGTGATCATATTTTACTCATTATTGTATGTTTGAGAATGTAGAGGGCTAAAATAAACAATAATAAAATAAAAAACTTCATATTATGAAATATAAGTTGTATATTGAACAGCTCTACAGTATATATAACTACAGTAATTGTTCTTATTATACTGTATGTGTGATAACTTACATTTTTGGTGTGGCTACAGTAAAGAGATACGGCTGTTGAGGGTGTTTTAGCCTTCATAATCTTTAATAAATGGAATGTTTTGGTATATTTGATATTTCAGTGTGAATGCAGTCAGAATCACAGTGTGTTAAAAAGATGAATGACTGTAAACAATTTAACTGTCATAACTCACACTGAAACACGGCTCTTTTAAAATATCATTTTAAAAATATTTTCATACCCATTATCTCTACTTTCTAAATGTTTTCTCTTTTTTTTTAGAGATGCAAAGACGAGGACGGAGGAAGACAGGCGTTCTTTCATTCTTCCGGAAAATGGGAAAAGCTATCCATAAGCTTTGCTGTATGGATGCAGCAGCAACATCTATAGTGGACCACACTGACCCATCTGGTAGCGCTCGTGCTGTCGGTAAGCAGCGAAACAGAAGGATTAGGAAAGACATGAGTTGTGGTTTTAGCTGATTATTATAATTGAAATGAAACACAGATTAAAATATTGTAGAATTGTTTATTATCCTGCTTATTACATGGCTATAGGCATGTGCTATTAGTTGAATTGGTTGTTATCGGGGAATAACACCTTGTAATGTTTTCTCTCTCTTCAACCTCAGAATCGAGAGAACGGACTAGAAAGATCTACCTCAAGAAAGATTGCAGCAAAGTCATCTTGAGAATCGTCAAGGGCACCCCAGGGTCCCCGGATCCGTGTGGGGTCTGTGTTGTCTCCATTGACGTGGACCAACCTGGGATCTCCAGTGTGTCTGTTGACCCGGGACCTAATGGATTCTACTCAGATTCTTTTAATCCGGGTTCACCTGGAGTCCTCCGCTTGTCCCTCGTCCTTTGTCCATCTGGGGGGTTCAGTGTGTCTCTTAATGCTCGTCCATCTCGAGGCTGCAGGGTGTCTGTTGATCCCGGTTCGTCTGGGTTCTTCAGTGTGTCCTCTTATCCGGGTGCGTCTCGGGACTTCAGTGTATCTGGTAACCCGGATGCCTCTGGAGGCTGCAGGCTGTCTGTGGATACGGGTCTTTTTGGGGGCTGCGCAGTGTCTGCTGCTCCGGGTCCGTCTGATTGCGGCATGTCTGCTGCTCCGGGTCCGTCTGATTGCGACATGTCAGCTGCTCCGGGTCCATCTGATTGCACCATGTTGGCTGCTCCAGATCCCAGTGATTGCACCATGTCCGCTGTTCCAGGTCCGTCTGATTGCGGCATGGCTGCTGATCCGGGTCCGCCTGATTGTGGCATGTCAGTTGATCCGGGTCCGTCTGGTTGCACCAAGCCTGCTGCTCCGGGACCATCTGGTTGCACAATGTCTGCTGCTCCGGGTCCGTCTGGTGCTCCGGGTCCGGCTCCTCACTGGTGGATCAGCAGTTCCAGCCCGCCAAGCAACAGAACCATTCAGATGGTGGTGATCGAGTATTCGGATGGCTTCATACCGCCGGCAGACCTGACTCTCTATGTGTTGTGTGTTGTTGTAATGCTTTTATTGCATGTACTGTTGGTCTGCATCTGAACTGTAATAAATTGTGTTTGAATACACTTGAAACTGTGGTACAAAGCTCTTTTATTAAGTTTGTTGATGATTTTATTTGTATTTTTATGTGTTTTGTGCTCTGGACATGCTTAATTCTCCTAATACTTTTTAAAATATATTGTATTTATTCAGCTTCATCACATAGTGGCAAGCTTAGTGCAGCGTCACACATCTTAAAGCATACAAAACAAGAAAAATATTAGAGATAATATGAACACAGACATAAAATAAGGAAATAATCATGTAGAAATATTAATAAAAACATGTTATGACCTATCTATGTATCTATCTATCCATCTATCTATCTGCCATTATACTGTCTATCCAGCTTTTCATCCATCCATTTATCCATCTATCTGTTTGTCCATTCATCTATGAATCTAACATTCTATTTTTATGTCCACATATATCACAAAAATAATAAATATACAATTTATTAAAAACGAATTATTATACATACATACAGCCATGAAGAAAATGTCATAATGCAATAATTATCTTTCTAAAATTAGATAATATTTATTGACAGTTGTCTAAAGAGCTCACAATCAACTCACAACAACAGATTTGATTATAATAATCCCATAATCATTAGTACTGCTAACTTAATGCACTTAAAATACCTGCTGTATGATTAACATGTTAATGGCAGGAGAGAACAAGCACATTTATTAGGCTTATACTATTACAAATCAATTAATAAATCAAAAAAGAATACCCAGTTATACTGACACACCAGTTACACATCCCAGATCGAGGACTAGTCAAGCAGATTATATGGATAAACCGGTGATGTGAAGTGCCATCAGCTTTCTTCAGGTCTCTAATTTCAGCTTTCAGTGGATTTTTCACATATTTCTGAAAGTCATTTCTCTTATATTTTGATTAGGAACCTGTCCAGATGATGCAGATCTGGATTGTTGTGCTGTACATTTGTTTGGTGCTGGTTTGATTTGATGGGTAGCTTATTTTCTCTCAATCTTTAAGTTATAAATATGACACTGTTGCTTCAATTTGTTGAAAAAACATGAACAAAACACACACTTTCACATTCAGTACGTCACGAAGACTGTGGAAAATACTGCAGAGGCTGTACGTTTGGTCTGTAATCAGCAAATTAAGAGGTACTGCTAAGAGTAAACGATTTTCTGTATATTTATTGAACACTATTCTGCATTGTAAGAAAACACTCCAGGATTGCATTTAATTTCTGTAAAGATTTCCTTTTTCATCTCTGCATCATCGACATGTACTCATCATCATATACTCGCATACTATGATGTCAGCTTGTAACTCACTGTCATGCATTTAAAGGGGTGGTCCACTATGATATCATATGTTAAACTTTAGTTGATGTGTAATGTAGCTGTGTGAACATAAACAGCATCTCTGAATGTAAAATGCTCAAACTTCAATGCAAAGGGAGACCTTGGTTTTTACAGAGTTAGCTTAGCAAAGCCTACAAAGAATGAATTTTGGGGACTACAAAAAATACTTTCGCCCCTGTGAGATCACAGAGGTAGTTTTACCGCGCACACACACTGCGCAGCTAAGGGCCGTGGCCAGAGGCGCTGTAACGTTACAGCAGAGAGAGAGCTAAAATGCGTCAAACACGGCTGTTTCCACAGAGCTTCTTCTGTTTCTGTATTTGGATTTCCAAAGGACACGACACAAACACAGAAGTGCTTACAGTTCAATATTAATTATGTTCCAGAGAACTATAAAATACACAGCAAGCATGATTTGACAAAACAGCTCCAGAATCTCTCTCAGTTCAGTGCTGGATTCGGCTAAAATCTCCTCAAAGCAGAAGCTGTGAACTACAACCTGTAAGTGTTTTCATTTGTTAAAATTGATCATGACATGTTCAGTGTCTAGCGATAACGGTATGCTGTAGCAACGATGTAAACAATGGGAAATGCTGCTTTGCGGGCAAACAATTTTTTACCATAATATTTTTATTTTTCGTTTTTCAGTTTGTACACATTGAAATACAACATTTCACAAACATTTTACAACAATAATAACCTTGTTGCATTTACAAATGATACAAAATATAAGGATTTATATATATTTATAATAAAAACTAACAGCAAACAACAAACGAGCAAACAACAAAAAAATAAAAAATAAATAAAATAAAACTGCTCCTCTTTTTTTCAATTATGGTAATCTATTCAAACATGACAATTCTAATCATACTAAGTACTAGGCTGTTGTGATGAGTCAGAAGGCATTGAATCCATTTGCAAGCTTTATTAAAAGCACACATACATACAAACACAATCCAGGAGACAGAACGTGGGACAGGCAAAAGTTCAAAGGCAGGCAGATATCTTACTGGTCAGAATAACAGGCTGGAGATCAGGGGCAGGCAGATGTCTTTCGTAATCGTAGAACAAGCACAGGGTCAGAAACACAGATCAGTCCGAAGCAGGGAGTATGGAACGCTCAGAAATGACAGCCAGGCAAATCAAGACTTCGCAAAGAACCGGAGCGTGAGTGTGGTATATATACATGAGAGCTGATGAGTTGCACCTGGACCGCAATCAGTGCCAGGTAGCAGGGCTTATGGGAGTTTGAGTCCGTGAGTCGAATTAGAATTCTGGCGATGGCTCCCTCTGGTGGTGCACAAGAGGGTTGGCATCGCCCTCATTTACAACAGAACCCCCCTCCTGCGAGCGGCTCCTGAAGCGAGAAGGCACCTGACGCCGGGGTCTACCGCGCTGTCGGGGGGCTGGTTTCTCTGGGAACCTCTGATGAAACTCTTCCGTGAGAGTTGGGTCTAGGATATCCCTAGCATTCACCCAGGACCGTTCCTCTGGACCATACCCTTCCCAGTCCACCAGATATTGGAGGGCGCCACCCCGACGTCGAGAGTCCAGCACTTCTCGAACGAGGTAGGCTTCCTCGCCCTCGATCATGACAGGTGGGGGGGTCCTGGTTTCCGATTCCTCCTCAGCCGCCTCCTCTCGTGGACCACCAGCGGGTTTGAGTAATGACGTGGAAAGTAGGAGAAATACGATAATGATTAGGCAAGGCTAAGCGAAAAGACACTGGAGTAATCTGGCGTAAAATTTTGAATGGCCCTACATACCTGGGACTGAGTTTGCGGCAGGGTAATCTCAGACGAAGGTCTCGTGTCGACAACCACACCCACTGCCCCGGTTGATACGTGGGTCCCTGGCGTCGATGACGGTTCGCCTGAATCTCTCTCCTCCTGACTGCCCTCATGAGATGTCTGTGAGCCTGATTCCAAACATCCTCACTCCGTTGCAGCCAATCCGTGACAGCAGGTAACTCAGTGGGTTCTCCGGACCATGGAAACAGAGGTGGTTGGTAGCCCAAAATACATTTAAATGGCGTAATACCCGTGGCTGGCTTTATTCATGAATTTTGTGCATATTCTGCCCACATCAGATAACGGCTCCAGTCGTGCTGTTGCTGATGACAGTAGGAACGTAGAAATCGGATGACTTCTTGATTCATTCGTTCAGTTTGACCATTGGATTGAGGATGGTACCCTGAGGTGAGGCTAACATTAATATTTAGATTTTTACAGAGAGCGGACCATACCCGGGAAGTGAATTGGGATCCCCTGTCTGAGACGATATCATCAGGTAAGCCAAACATTCGAAATACATGATTGCACAGGGCTTCTGCGGTTTCAAAGGCAGAGGGCAATTTGGGCAATGGTATTAGGCGACAAGCCTTGGAGAAACGATCAACCACCGTGAGAATGACTGTGTTGTTCTGGGAAACAGGGAGATCCGTGATGAAGTCCACTGCTATATGGGACCAGGGTCGTTGCGGAACCGGTAACGGTTGTAATAGGCCAGCAGGGGTTTGGTGAGATGCCTTCGTTGTTTGGCAAATTTTACATTTCTGAACATAATTAATCACATCCTTCGTGAGAGACGACCACCAGAAACGAGCTTTGACTAACTCCAATGTTGCAGTGATGCCTGGATGCCCCGAGCTGGGAGTGTCATGAATATGGGTCAGTAATCTGATACGTATGTTATTGGGTACAAAAATTAGGTGATTCGGACAGTCTACTGGAGGGTTGTTTTCTCGGTTTGCCTCTTGGATCTCGGTAAGTATGTCCCACTGTACTGGAGCCACTAATAAGTTTGTGGGAAGAATGGTTTCATCACTACTTGTGGGTTTATCCTCTGATAGCCTGGATAGTGCATCTGCCTTACCATTTTTACTCCCTGGTCTATAGGTGACAATGAAGTTGAATCTGGTGAAGAACAAAGCCCAACGAGCTTGTCTGGGATTTAGACGTTTGGCTGAGCGGAGATATTCCAGATTCTTGTGGTCAGTTAATATGGTGAATTGCTGACTAGCCCCCTCCAGCCAGTGTCTCCATTCTTCCAGGGCTAATTTCATTGCCAGTAATTCGCGATTTCCCACATCATAATTTCGTTCTGCGCTGGTCAATTTACGGGAGAAGAAGGCACATGGATACATTTTGGATGGCTGACCCTGACGTTGGGATAACACTGCCCCGACTCCTGTGTTGGATGCATCCACTTCCACAATGAAAGTTAGGTCTGGGTTGGGGTGACGGAGAATAGGAGCTGTGGTGAATTGAGTCTTCAGATCACTAAATGCTTGGCGTGCTTCAGAGGACCAGGATAGTTTGTGGGAGTTTCGTTTGGTCATGGCTGTTAACGGTGCGGCTATTGAACTAAAGCCTCTGATAAACCGTCTATAGAAGTTGGCAAAACCTAGAAATCGCTGCAACTCCTTGAGATTCTGGGGTAACGGCCATCGTTGAACTGCCTGTACTTTCGTGTCGTCCATGGTAATCCCTTCTGCACTGATGACGTATCCCAAAAAGGCGATCTGTGTCTGGTGAAACTCACACTTCTCTAATTTGGCGTACAGACGATGTTGAGTCATGCGTTGCAACACCATACGTACATGTTCAACATGTTCCTCCATCGTGTTTGAATATATGAGGATGTCGTCGATGTAAATGATGACCCAGCGATCCAGCATATCCCGAAAGACATCATTCTTAAAAGATTGGAACACGGACGGACAGTTTAACAGGCCGAAGGGCATTACCGTGTACTCATAGTGCCCCCTAGTGGTGGAAAACGCGGTCTTCCACTCGTCACCAGCACGGATTCTGACAAGGTTGTATGCACTGCGAAGGTCAAGCTTGGTATAATATCTAGCCTTTCTTAATTGTTCCAGGGCAGGAGGTACGAGGGGTAATGGATAGCGGAATTTTACAGTGATTTCATTGAGCCCTCTGTAATCAATACAGGGACGTAAACTGCCATCTTTCTTCTTTACAAAGAAGAATCCAGCTGAAGCAGGAGATGTAGAAGGTCGGATGAAACCTTTGGCCAATTCCTCGTCGATATATTCAGACATTGCCTTGTGCTCAGGTTGTGACAGAGGAAATATTCGACCCGTTGGAGGACTTGAACCTGGAATTAACTCAATAGCACAATCACTTGGTCGATGTGGGGGAAGTTGAGTAGCTTTTTGTTTGCTAAAAGCTTCATGTAAGTCATGGTACTCAATGGGGATTCGTTCATCAACGAGTTCAGGTAACATATTGGTGGTTCGTAATGGAATTTTGTGAATGGGCTGGATGCACTGTTTCATGCATGACTCACTCCACTGTAATATCTGTCCGTCCCTCCAGGAGATATGAGGATCATGTCGCCTTAATTATGGCAGTCCCAACACCAGTGGATGATTAACTGAATCAATAATGTAGAATTGCATTTCCTCAATGTGTAGAACACCAACTTGTAACTGTAGCTTATTCGTGATCATACGGATGCGTCCTTCACCCACAGGACGACCGTCTAGTGCTTCCACTGCAAGACAGGAATCATATGAGCTGAGAGATAGTTCGTGACTTAAAGCAAATTTCTTAGATATAAAGTTTCCGGCAGACCCAGAGTCGACAAGAGCCGTGGTATTAATCATCCTTTTATCAAATTTATTAATTACAGGAATCAGTACACTGAAAAGTGCAGGAACATGGGAAGGACTCACCGATTGAACTGGTGTAGGAGGTCGTACGCTGCAGGTGGATTTCCTGTGCCCTGATTGGCCGCAGTACAGGCATAGATGATTTTGCAATCGGTGCATTCTTTCCTCATGGGTGAGACGGGTGAAACCCAGTTGCATAAGTTCATCAGGGGGCGTGTCGCTTGAAACATGGAGCTGTGTGCGAGGATTTCTACGGCTGCGAATCAGATGATCAAGACGGATGGTAAGTTCAATGAGTTCGTTCAATTTCTTTCATTCGTCACGGCAAGCCAATTCAGATTGTAGAGTGGCAGTCAGACCCCGTCTGAATAGTGTCTTCAGTGTGTCCTCAACCCAGTTAGTTTGAGCGGCGAGAGTGCGAAATGACAGGGCGTATTCTGCAGCTGTGTTACGCCCCTGGGTAAGAGAAAGTAACTGCTCACCGGGGCTTCTCCTCTCTGCTGGGTGCTCAAACACTTCCCGAAATTGCTTGAGAAAATTGTCAAATGTGGGATAGTTGCATTCCTCCTCCTTCCATATCGCTGTAGCCCATTCCAGCGCTCTCCCCGTTAACAGATTGCATACAAAAGCCACCCGACTAGAATCAGTGGGATATAATGCAGGTTGCTGGTTAACAAATAGTTTGCATTGCAATAGGAAGCCTTTGCAGCGAGAAGGTGAACCATCAAACTTTTCAGGAAAAGCTAATCGGGGACTTACGGTAGCCGGAGCATTGGAGACACGCGTTGGTTGAGAAGCTGTCATGGTAGCAGGCGGGGTAACTGCAGGATTCGGATGACGGAGTTGTTGCATAGCTCTCACCAGTTCCTCCGTGAGAGAAGTTAGATGGGTGAGTTGTTGATGATGGGTGGCTAACTGAGTGGCTTGAGCGGAAAGTTCAGTAGAGACTTGTGCTAAAGCTGCTGGATTCTGTAGTGGCGAAGTCTTCTGTTGTGATGAGTCAGAAGGCATTGAATCCATTTGCAAGCTTTATTAAAAGCACACATACATACAAACACAAAGGGGCAATCCAGGAGACAGAACGTGGGACAGGCAAAAGTTCAAAGGCAGGCAGATATCTTACTGGTCAGAATAACAGGCTGGAGATCAGGGGCAGGCAGATGTCTTTCGCAATCGTAGAACAAGCACAGGGTCAGAAACACAGATCAGTCCGAAGCAGGGAGTATGGAACGCTCAGAAATGACAGCCAGGCAAATCAAGACTTCGCAAAGAACCGGAGCGTGAGTGTGGTATATATACATGAGAGCTGATGAGTTGCACCTGGACCGCAATCAGTGCCAGGTAGCAGGGCTTATGGGAGTTTGAGTCCGTGAGTCGAATTAGAATTCTGGCGATGGCTCCCTCTGGTGGTGCACAAGAGGGTTGGCATCGCCCTCATTTACAAAATAGGCAAAGCAAATATATATTAAGTAATGAATCAATGCAGAACTATAAAGCTGGAACTGCATCATCCATCAAATATTATTCATCAACTTCTTCCTCTGTTAATTCCACTTCTTTGATATAACTAATGAAAGGACTCCATATGTTTTCAAATACACGTTGTTTAGCTTTTAGTATATAAGTTATTTTTTCTAATGGCTGACTTGACAACATTTGTTTTATTTATTGAGTAGTGTTTGGTCTTTGCATCTTTGTCCATAGCAAAGCTACACATCTTTTGGCATAAAGCAAGCTGAGGTCTATAAATATTTGTTCGCTTCTACTATAGTTTGAGTCCTCTGGATATAAACCTATAGCAAAAAAAGCTTTGGGTCAAGGAGGATTTGTTTTGAAATAATTTTTTCACTTATAATTCTCACCTCTTCCCAAAATAATTAAATTTTTGTGCACTGCCAAATACAGTGAAACAAGGTTTCTCTAGCTTCCAAACATTTTGTACATATATCTGGTATGTTTTTATTATATTTATTTAATTGTACTGGTGTTACATATGTCCGCATGATCCATTTATATTGTATAAGTTTAAGACGTGAATTTATAGACATAGTATGAGCTTTAGTGCAGGCTTCTTCCCAATCTTCCTCCGAAAATTCAGACTGCAAATCTTCCTTCCATGCATTCAACTTACAATATGAATTCTCGGATGAGTTCATTGTCAGCAAACCATACAACTCTGATATGATACCTTTTCTTAGATTATCTTTTATCATCATGTTTTCTAAAGAGGAGTATTTGGGTCTATTAAGATCATTATCTTGATTTGCTTTAACAAAACTTCTTAATTGAAGATATTTGAAAAAAAAAATTCTATTAAGATTAAATTTAAGCCTCAACTCTTCAAAGGACATAATTCTATCTGAATCTGTCAAGTAAAGATCTTGAATCATTTTAAGTCCTTTCGACTCCCACAGTTTAAATGTTGCATCTGCTCTTCCTGGTACAAAGAACCGATTGCCCCATGTTGGACTAAATTGAGACAGTGAATTTGAGTTTTTTTGATATCTTTGTACATCAAACCATATCTGTAACATGTGTTTTACAATTGGGTTTTTTGTTTGTTTGTGTAGTTTTTTTTTGCAGTGTCTGAATAGATGTATGAGGGAAGAGGTAAGGTTAAATTATAAGATTCCATTTCTATCCAATGTGGAGATTCACTTGTTGAGAAGTAGAACATTATTGACTTCAGCTGTGCCGCCCAGTAGTACCACAGTATGTTTGGACATTTTAAACCTCCTCTGTCATATGGCAGGTATAACAAAGACAAACGCAATCTTGCCCTCCTATTGTTCCATATAAATCTGACAAACATGGTTTTGATTTTTTGCAAACAGTTCTGAAGGTGGAGGTAATGGAATATTTTGAAATAAATAAAGTAGTTTGGGTAGTATGTTCATTTTTAAAATATTAATTCTTCCAATTATAGAAACTGGTAGTGACATCCATCTATCAATTGATTCGTTAATTTTTGTCATTAAAGATGCATAATTAGCATCAACAATATTTTTTAATCTTGGTAAAATCTGTACTCCCAAATATTTAAACTGTTCAACAACTCCAAATTGGGATGCCTCTACATTTGGATTCTTTCTTTCATTTGAATTTAAGATTAATATGGAGGATTTTGTTTTATTGATCCTATATCCTTAGATTTTGCCAAATGTTTTCGATTTACTTAATTTTGACATAAATAGAATGACATCGTCAGCATACAAGGCTATTCTATGTTCTGTTGGTCCTAGCATTATCCCAGAGTATTGCTGATGTGAGCGTACTGCAGCTGTGAAGGGTTCAATTGCTAGTGTAAACCACAAAGGAGAGAGTGGGCAACCTTGTCGGCATCCTTTATCAATTTTTATTGGTTTGGAAATATTTCTGTTAGTTTGGATTTCTGCAGTCGAATTTTTGTTTATTACTTTAACCCATTTTATGAAGTTATCTCCCATTCCAAATCTTTCTAAAACCTTGAAAAGATAGGGCCATTCGACCCTATGGAAGGCCTTTTCGGCATCTAGTGATAAGAGTGCTGTATCTGATGTTTCTTTGTTACTGTGAATAATGTTTAATACCCGTCTTACATTATGAAAACCCTGCCTTCTCATTATAAATCCATTTTGGTCTTTATTAATTATATATGGTAATGATTTCTGTAGCCAGTTTGCTAAAAGTTTACATATTATCTTAAGATCGGAGTTTAACAAACTTATAGGTCTCATGTTTTCACATTTATTAGGGGGTTTACCAGGCTTTGGCAATAAAATAATTAAAGCATTATTCATAGTAGGTGGAAAATGACCTTTTTGAAATGCCTCCAGAAACATTTCCATTAGTGGAATTAGTAATTTAGTTTTGAATTTTTTATACAGATCTATTGGGAGACCATCTGGTCCTGCCCTTTTTCCTGATTTCAGGTTATCAATAGCATTCCCTATTTCTTCTGTATTCATTTTCATCTCCAAATCTGTTTTGTGTTCGTTTAAAAGGACCGGTATAGGTAATTCATCTAAAAACATTTTTTGATTTTGAAGATTGGTCTTTCTTTTTGCTTCATATAGTTCTTTGTAATAGTTTTTAAAGACATCAGTAATTTCAACAGGATCCACTATATCCTTTCCATTTACTTTTACAGTTGTTATACGTGTTTTGGTCTCCAATTGTTTTATTTGCCATGCTAAAAGTTTACCTGATTTATCTCCCTGCTCGAAAAAAGATTGCTTTAGTCTCAAAAGACTGGAGGCAGCTCTAAAAGCAGAAAGCTTGTTGTATTCAGCCCTCAAAATCACTAACTCCTTTTGAATTTGTGGATCATTCTTCTCATAGACTTTTCCTTGAAGAGTTTTTATTTTATGTTCTAATTGTATTCTCTTTTCTTTTGTCTTTTTTGATTTTGAACCTACATATCTAATAATATGTCCTCTGAGGAAAGCTTCAAAAGCTTCCCACTTTATGGATGCAGATGTTTGTTTAGTATTAATTTCAAAAAAAATTCAATCTGCTTTTCTATATATGTCACAAAGTTTTCATCTTGTAACCATTTATGCTGAAAATGCCATCTAGTTGGGTCTTTTGTCAATTTTCTATCCACATATTCTATACAACATGGGGCGTGGTCTGAAATCACAGTATTATCGTAGAAGCTGTTGTGAATTTTGGCCCGTAATTCTGATGAAATTAAAAAATAATCGATTCGAGAATATGTCTTGAAAACATTTGAGTAACAAGAATATGATTTTGTTTGTGGTTTCAGTTCTCTCCAAATATCCAGCAAATTTAATTCATTAATTAAATTAATAATTTCTGCTCTACATTTTTTATGTGTCTCATCCAATCCAGTGGATCTGTCCAGACATGGATTTAGTGTACAATTAAAATCTCCAGCTATAATATTCAATCCTGGTAATGTTGACAGTGTAAAAAATAAATCTACATAATATTTAGGGTCATCTGTATTGGGACCATATACATTTACCAGGTTTAAACATTCTGATAGTAGAGACCCTTGAACTACTAGATATCTCCCAAACTTATCTTTAAGTATAAGTATTCACACATATTTCCTTTTTTGTCTGATTATCTAGTAAATTATTTTATTTATTTTATTTTATTTATTTTATTTTATTTGCGGAAAACAATTTAGCTAGAAAATCCACATTTATCAGTCAAACTGCTGTGAACACACACACACTTACACACTCCACCAGCTCGTTTGTTGTCTTTTATGTGTGTGCGCGACTGCATTGTTTCTCTTTAGGCAGCTTTTCCATGCGTTACACATCTCAGATAATGAAGTTGCAAAACATATGTGGATGATTCATATTACTTACACCTGCATATTCCGCATATGTGTGAAAGACGTCGTGTAACGCGTTGAGTTAAAAAAAAAATACATGGATACAGGATACAGGATAGCTCACCTAACTCGTGGTTGCAGCAGAAAAATAAATCAAAGCTCACACAGGTCACATTCCACATCTTGTGCTTTATTCTTCTGTCACGATATATTACAGAAAATAACTTAATCCGAGCATCAGAGAAAAAGAAAAAGCAACGCGCACATGCGCTTGTTACAGAAAGTTTACCCTGGTAATAAAAAAGTGCACTAAAATGCACTTTATTTAAGTATACTTAGTACACATTATTTACTTTTAATTAGTATATTTATAGTGTAAAACCATCAAACTTTTATTTAACACAAAAAATAACAATGTACTAAAAATGTATTTGCGGGCATTTAAGTGTATTTTAATTGCATTTAATTATATATTTTTTCACCTGGGATCCCTTCAAAATATATTCTTTAAATAAACCTTTAGTATGTTAAAAGCACATTTGAGATCAGTTTCATGGTGTCTCATAATAGCACAGTTGAGTACACTTAGATGTACTTAAGTTGATCTTAAAATGTACTTAATACTAATTTTTAGTACATTAAATACAAAATTAGTTTGGGAAATGGAGCACTTTTAATACAGTATTAAGCACACTTTTTACAATTTGTATATTCTTTTAATATATTACTATTATACTTTAAATTAGTCATAAATATATTTAAATGTTTAAAAGTAGGGTTCAAGTGTATTTCTAGTTGTAACTAAATAAATATATTTTTTAAAATACAGATATAGTATGTTAAAAGCACATTTTAGTTCAGTTTCTGGGTGTCTCAAAATAGCACAGTTGAGTACACTTAGATGGTATTGAGTTTATCTTAACATATACTTAATACTGTCTTTTAGTACATTAAGTACACAATTACTGTGTGAAAATAGAGCACTTTTAGTACATTACTGAAAAGTGTACTAATTATACTTAAATAAAGTGCATTTTAGTGCACTTTTTTTTTTTTCCTGGGATACTGTGTGTTCAAAAAACAGCATCTGTGCTTCATCACAACACTTTCATCTTTTTGTGCAATAAACCACAAGTCCAAAAATAAGGGAACAAAAACTGAGCAAAAAGTGAGAACACAAAAAAATAAATAAGATGCAACATTACAGCACATATATGAAATGTAAAGACATTTTGGGAAAATGTACTTCTACTGCAATACATTACTAAAAGATTTTTAATAAAGTCAATTTAATGTAAACTTAAAATTACCACACTCAAAATCAATTTAAGTGTTAGTGATAATATTGCATTCATATTAAATGTACTTAAATACAACTTTTGGGAAAATGTACTTCTACTACAATACATTACTAATAGATTTTTAATATATTAACTTATTTTAAACTTAGGATTAGTATGTAAACAGTGTACTAAAAACCAACTAATGTTTAAAGCATTTAAAGCACACTTTTGAAAAACACACTAATAAAACTCTTTTGGATGTTTTTTCTTTAGTGTACTTTATTGTAGTACACTAAAATTTATTTAAGTATTACTGGTATTTAGTATACTTTTGTCAAGTGTACTAAAGTCCTACTGAAGTATAAACATACTTTTAATTAGTATATTTATAGTAGTATAGTATATTTATATTATTTTATCTGTGTTTGTAGTTCTAACAGCACAAGCACGTCAGTCCCTCCCCCGCATGACGTCACAGTTTCGAACGCTAATTAGAACACATTCTTGAACGCGCGTCAGTTTGATTTGGTGTTCAGTGGTGTAGATGCTTTTTGACAGTCAGCGAACAGTCATGCGTTTTCAGTCAAAAATACAGCGTTTACAGCACGATATGGATTACAATATTCTGGAGAGAATGATTACACGAGATTCACCAGAGTTCAGGAGCCACGGTCGCGCTGGAGGAGCGTCCGAACAGAGAGCTTCATCTCCGGCCATCGTGGAGAACCAGACAGCAGGTAAGAGCACAGCAGCACACCGGTGGAAATATACTGTATTATTTTATATATATATATATATATATATATATATATATATATATATATATATATATATATATATATATATATATAGTACATTTACTATAGGACATGTAGTGGATTTCCTGAGGTAAATTCTGCAGTGTTTTTGATATTTACTACAGTAAATCACAGTGTTGTGGTAAATCTATTCTGCTATACACTTACTGTGGTAAAGTAGATGATATACTGTATGAACTACAAGACAAATTACGACAGAAATCTCACATCACGATATAAGTCAACATTAATGATATTTATAGTTGTAAAATGATATAATATCATTATCTTAATTCATATTTTGACTACATGTAAAGCAAATACACATATTTAATTAATTATGTGATCATATTTTACTCATTATTATATGTTTGAGAATGTAGAAGGCTAAAATAAACAATAATAAAATAAAAAACTTCATATTATGAAATATAAGTTGTATATTGAACAGCTCTACAGTATATATTACTACAGTAATTGTTCTTATTATACTGTATGTGTGATAACTTACATTTTTGGTGTGGCTACAGTAAAGAGATACGGCTGTTGAGGGTGTTTTAGCCTTCATAACCTTTAATAAATGGAATGTTTTGGTATATTTGATATTTCAGTGTGAATGCAGTCAGAATCACAGTGTGTTAAAAAGATGAGTGACTGTAAACAGTTTTACTCTGTCATAATTCACACTGAAACACGGCTCTTTTAAAATATCATTTTAAAAATATTTTCATACCCATTATCTCTACTTTCTAAATGTTTTCTCATTTTCTTTAGAGATGCAAAGACGAGGACGGAGGAAGACGGGCGTTCTTTCATTCTTCCGAAAAATGGGAAGAGCTATCCATAAGCTTTGCTGTATGGATGCAGCAGCAACATCTATAGTGGACCACACTGACCCATCTGGTAGCGCTCGTGCTGTCGGTAAGCAGCGAAACAAAAGGATTAGGAAAGACATGAGTTGTGGTTTTAGCTGATTATTGTAATTGAAATGAAACACAGATTAAAATATTGTAGAATTGTTTATTATCCTGCTTATTACATGGCTATAGGCATGTGCTATTAGTTGAATTGGTTGTTATCGGGGAATAACACCTTGTAATGTTTTCTCTCTCTTCAGCCTCAGAATCGAAAGAACGGACTAGAAAGATCTACCTCAAGAAAGATTGCAGTAAAGTCATCTTGAGAATCGTCAAGGGCATCCCAGGGTCCCAGGATCCGTGTGGGGTCTGTGTTGTCTCCATTGACGTGGATGAACCTGGGATCTCCAGTGTGTCTGTTGACCCGGGACCTAATGGATTCTACTCAGATTCTTTTAATCCGGGTCCACCTGGAGTCCTCCGCTTGTCCCTCGTCCTATGTCCATCTGGGGTGTTCAGTGTGTCTCTTAATGCTCGTCCATCTCGAGGCTGCAGGGTGTCTGTTGATCCCGGTTCGTCTGGGTTCTTCAGTGTGTCCTCTTATCCGGGTGCGTCTCGGGACTTCAGTGTATCTGGTAACCCGGATGCCTCTGGAGGCTGCAGGCTGTCTGTGGATACGGGTCTGTTTGGGGGCTGCGCAGTGTTAGCTGCTCCGGGTCCGTCTGATTGCGGCATGTCTGCTGCTCCGGGTCCATCTGATTGCGGCATGTCTGCTGCTCCGGGTCCGTCTGATTGCGGCATGTCTGCTGCTCCGGGTCCGTCTGATTGCGGCATGTCTGCTGCTCCGGGTCCGTCTGATTGCGGCATGTCTGCTGCTCCGGGTCCGTCTGATTGCGGCATGTCTGCTGCTCCGGGTCCGTCTGATTGCGGCATGTCAGCTGCTCCGGGTCCGTCTGATTGCGGCATGTCTGCTGATCCGGGTCCGTCTGATTGCAACATGTTGGCTGCTCCAGATCCCAGTGATTGCACCATGTCCGCTGTTCCAGATCCGTCTGATTGCGGCATGTCTGCTGATCCGGGTCCGCCTGATTGTGGCATGTCTGTTGATCCGGGTCCGTCTGGTGGCACCAAGCCTGCTGCTCCGGGACCATCTGGTTGCACAATGTCTGCTGTTCCGGGTCCGTCTGCTGCTCCGGGTCCGGCTCCTTACTGGTGGATCAGCAGTTCCAGCCCGCCAAGCAACAGAACCATTCAGATGTTGGTGATCGAGTATCCGGATGGCTTCATACCGCCGGCAGACCTGACTCTCTATGTGTTGTGTGTTGTTGTAATTCTTTTATTGCATGTACTGTTTGTCTTCATCTGAACTGTAATAAATTGTGTTTGAATACACTTGAAACTGTGGTACAAAGCTCTTTTATTATGTTTGTTGATGTTTTTATTTGTGTTTTTAAGTGCACCAGAAATTGTATCAGGCCCCAATCTTAGGCGTCGTTTACACTAGTAAGTTTTAGTTTTAGAACGCATAAGTTTTGCTACAGTTACGACTTCAGTCCACACTACCCCACAGTTTCCAGCCCTAAAAACGGAGTAAAGAGGCCATTTTGGTTTTATAACGCTGCTGCTCCGTGTCGGTGTGGATGAGGGAAATTGGAGACATCTGAAAACAGAGGCGGGGCTGCAGACAGTCACGTCTCTGATTGGGGCTTTTTCCTCAATATTAAGTGCACACAGTTCAGTCCTGCATCCTCTCCTTGTAAGTTCAGACTTCGCAAGTTTTATATGGAAAACAAACTCTAGAGGACACATCGGGTAAATCTTTAAAGGGAACAGAGTACATTGTAACCTCATTCACATCAAGCTAGCTACGCTGTTTCCCTTTCTTAAAAATAAAATGAAAACGTGATATAAGGAACTGCTTATTTTGATTTTGATATTAACTTAACAGACACTAAAAATGTTAAGGCGTTGTGTAGCTGCATATTTATATGATCGTCATCTTCACTATATGCATATTTATAACAAAATGGAGCTTATAATGGAGTCTAAAACATCACTGCCTCCTTTTACTTTTATAGAAAAATGCAATAGTATCTGGATGCAGCCTTTATGATGCAAGCTGAGACTGCATCACTCAGCGATGCAATGTCAGACACAATGCACTCAAATGGAGCTAGTGACGTCACTGTGATGGGTAGGGTTAGGGGTGGGGTTAGGTGAGCCCATTAAAAAGCATTGGATGCAGCCCAGATTGCACTGCACCGAGTCTGCAGCTAGACCCCTCTCGAAAAATATGTAACGTATCCTCTCCTTTGCTAAATATCAGTTTTAATAATCAATAATGGCTATTATAAAAGTATAATGTACAATAAGTTTATACAATATAGGAAATAAAGGTAAGCAATCAGTCAAATATGCAGAATTAGTGTGTGTGATTACATTAACATATTAACTTATCTTTGTGGTCAGCTCAAACACGTTACCTGAGAACAAATAATCCATTCAAAAGACTAAAGAGTCGTTAGATAAAGACAAAATGAATTATATATAACGTTTAACAACTAACCTGAGATGAAATCCAGCAGGAAAGATCTTTGATGAACTGTCTGACGTGCACTGCTCTCACCTGGGGTATTGTGATCAAAGCACCCGCTGACTGCCTGGAGCAGAGCTGTGATCGGGCCATAAAAAATAGGCCTGAAAGAGCCCGAGCTCGACAGAATTCGACCCAAACCCGACAAGTACATTTAGATTGACAGATTTTTAAAAGCCAGAATCTGTTTCCAGCCTGACACTATTCAAATGTGCAGAGGCACACAGCTCTTATGCGTTTTTTCAAGAATGAGTTGTTTTATGAATTCATTCATAACAAACGTAGGCTTCAGGCCACTTAGAAGCTAGAGCAAAGAAATCAAATAAGTCCTCTGTAACATCGTAACATCTCAGCATTCTAAATAGGCCTATGTGACGGTCTTGCCTGGGCTGTCTTTTTACTGCACACTGTACAATGGAGACAATCAGCGCATGTAAATAGTTGCTGGTTCATAAAGAAAATGACCACTTCCACAGCAAAGCTTCGTTTTATTTAAAAGTTTTTTTTTTTTTAATTATATGCCAATTAATTTTTTTTAACTTTGGGATCATATAGTGTACATTTTAACAGTCTGAATATGAAAAACATAACACACTTTGAATTATAAATGACAAATCAATGGATCACAATACTCAATGTACAATCACTGAGTAATACAGAGCAATTCAACTCCAAAAGAAAAGAAACTTCCCCACCTAGTGGAGACTTTTAGGTATTCGTTTTGAATAATAAAAAATAATTACAAACAGTTAATTATAACCACATTTAAAGGGCCATGAACCCCCTCGTTTCAGCAGGGTGTTTTCACACCTCTACTTTGGAAAAAGTTAGAAACGTGGGCGTGTCCAGCTCTGTTTAGGGGGGAGTGTCGGAGAAAGAAAAGAGGCATGGTGTGGGAGTGTCTATTTGGGCACGCTGACTTTCAGAGTCAAAACACACACACACACACACACACATGGGCGTGGTAGTGGGGGGAAAAGTGGACCTGACTACCCAGGGCCCCGTCTAGGGAGAGGGCCCTTTGAAATCCCACCAATTTTTTATTATTATTATTATTATTTTTTTGTAGCCTACTTCGAATTAATTGGCCCCTCCAATTGATGTCAATGTCATTATATATTTCAAAATATATTGATAATATTGATAATAAGAAATTATATACTTGATTTATCCCTTTTAATGGTATAAAGGTTGAAATACCATTGTATTAGATATTTTGTGTCTGTATACGTCTGCAAGATGTCTGTTAAAGATCTCTTGATCTGAAAAGCACCTGCTGTATACAAACGTTTGGCAGACGTCTGTATGATGTCAGTTTTACACACATTCTGAATCGCAAACATCTTAAAGAGCCCATATTATACATGAAATAGGGTCATATCTTGGTTGTAAGGGTCTCCAACAACAGTCTAATATGCATGCAAAGTCAAAAAACACTTTAGTGGTCTTATAATCTGCATTTATTTTTACCTAATTATCCCAGCGACTCCCGTATGAATCGTCCAGTGATTCATTTGTTCCCAAACCCCTCCTTAGCGCGAAGCTAATCTGCGCTGATTGGACCGATGACAGTCTGTCACGATTGGTCGACTGCCTTCAGTCAGAGAATGAAATGCCCAATAGCTAATCAGCAATACAAAAGTAATCACAGTTCATACGCGCTCCATAGTGTAGGCGTGGATTTTAGCTGCCACACACACACACACAAACACACACACACCTCTGGACGATAACGCTCCCGCTTCCGCCCGCACCCGCCAGGTTTTAGCCTGAACCCGACCGCTCCCGCTTATATTTAGAATTTCTTGTCCCGGTGCCCGAACCGCCCCGTTTTCTGCCCGCCGCGCCCGATCCCGCTAAAGAGCGGGGGAGAACAAAACCGAAAATCACCCAGCTAAACAGTCCAGAGACAGCCAGACAGAGCTCTCTCTCTCTCTCTCTCTCATACGCGCGCACTAACACATACACACAAGCGCCAAGCAGACACACAGGCAGGCAAAGCTCTGTCTCATTCGCATAGCAATATCCACGATATTGCTAGAAAGCCCGCTCCCGTCCCAAATTAAACCTGTTACCGACCGCTCCCGCGATTGATTCGGAAATTTATTCCTGCGCCGCAGAAATCTGGCGCGGGGACAGCCGCGGGAATGCAGACCTCTACCACGGAGCTCCGTAAACAAACAGCACGCGTCGCGTTTTTAACGTGACTTTGCACGCGATAAGAGAATATAGCCAGTTAACCTGATACAGTACACGCGGTTATAAGTAACAAATCACAACTAAATACATTTGCAAGCTAGAGTCAACGAGGCAACTTTAATCGCACGTACTTACATTTGAGAAATGGAGGAAGAAACTCATCCTGACGTCCATCAGTAAGTTACTCTTTACTGATCCTTCCTTTAACAAACGCAGATGAAGTATTCTTTGTAGCCTGTAGTTTCCAGAAGTTTCCAACTGCTTGGTTATAATGCTGAGGTTTCATCTCTGGGTAGAGAATCGATAATGTCCATCTGCAGTGTGACTTCAATCGACCGGCATGTTTGTGTGCGTGTGTTTGTGGGTGTGTGTGTGTGTCTGGGTTTCTGCGTCAGAGGGCGGGGCCTCAGGTTTGAAATCTCCCGGGTTTGCGTGTGCACGTGAATAACTTGGTTTCGTTCGTACGTCATGGCGAAACACCTAATGAATCGGTATCAAGGCGACTCGTTTGAAGCACCATGAGTCGACTCTTTTATAGATGAATCAACCGTTTTAAACACTGTATTCTTACAGATTTAAGCCTTAGCTGGATACTTCACTTCACTTAGAGCTGTGTTACACACTACATGGAGGGGAATTTTCAAAAACCCATAATATGGGCTCTTTAAAGATGTCTAATAGAAGTCTATTTCACATCTGATAGGAAACGTCTTGTAGATGTCTTGCAGATGTGAATGCAGACGTCAAATAGACATCTCCGAGATGTACATGTGCTAATCAAAATCGGCCATTAAGAATCAAGATCGGCGCATAACTAAAAAGAAAATGGGTGCTCCTCTAAGTTTTTTGGGATGCTCCTAACTTTTTGAAGTTGGGAGCACCAGTGCTACCAAGTAAAAAAGTTAATTTCGAGCCCTGTAATGTATGTATTCTAATGTTAAATCTTTAGCTTAGTTTGTCAACCAGGCTGCTTGTTTCTGTAAGTAAATTATGGGCCAGGCCAGCTAACGTCAGGTTGCTAACATTAACCAGTTTCAGAAACAACCAGTGAACAAAACACAATGAGAGATTCATTTGCTGCTCTTCACTAAATAACTAGTAACTTTAATCAATATGCAAATACAATTAAAAGTTAAATAGATTTTATAGCTTTATTTAATTTCTATATAGGCCATTTATTTTAATAGGTTAAACCTTTTATTTTATTGTCAATATTTTCTATTGTTTGCTATGTATTCTGTCATTTGAAGCTATTTGTTGTCCCATATTTTTTTACATCCCAACGTTGACAGATATGGCATATTATTGCTGATCAATAAATAGCTATGGTGCTATCTGTTAGTTTTAACGTCAGCTAATGTTATGGAAGGGCAAACATGTTATGGAAAATAGTAATATTAATGTAACTACCTCCATCATTCCTTCCTCAAGCAAATGTGTAAATATTAGATCTATTCAGCAATAACGTTAATTGCATTGGCATATTTATCTGACGTTTTCCCAGCTTGTAGTAGTCAATCAAAAAGCTATTTAGTTTCTTATGACTATACACTAGCAGTGTAATTTACTGCGATGTGACGGGGCGCCACCTGAAATCTTGCCTAGGGCACCAAATTGGTTAGGGCCGGGCCTGGCTGGGGGATCTGAAAAGTCACTAAGTTAGTAACATTGGGTCTGAACTCCACATGCTTATTACACCACGCACACTGTAGAGGGCGCTGTCCCCATTTAGTCATTAATTTAACACACTTCTTTGCTCCATTACACCTAGGTACATACACCTCAAGGTTTCGGCTACATTCATTCTTCCATGGTGTGGCGCCACACCAAAATGCATCCCTCCATGGCTACATTACAGCTTCTCATTCGAAACATTCAGTCATTCTGTTAGAATCCATTAAGCTTCACTTTTCCTTCTAACCAGAAGGAGGTGCTTCTGTCTACTCAAACAAACAGTATCCAATTTCTACGCTTCCTCCGGAACAGTGGAGGTCACCATTTACCCGCCATCAGCTGTGTGCCACCACTCAAGCTTGATTAGCAACACCTGTGTTTTGCCCTATATAAGTGTGTGTGTTACAAGCTAGTTTTTTTCAGTCTTGAGCCATTACTGCCTGGTGTTTTCCTGATCCTCTAGAGAAGATAAGTTACTCTTTATTGTTGTATTTTTTGACCTCTGTGTCTGATTTGTTTTGCCTGTTCACTAGAAGCTGTATTCCAGTTTCAAGTAAAGATCAGTTGTTTATTTTTTTCAGAAACTACAGTCTCAAGTTTTGTTATTAATCTCCTGCACTTGGGTTCATCTGTTGAGCGGTTAGCTCAACTGGGAAAAGCCCCAGCTATGAGTCCAAGAGATCTGGGTTCAATCCTCACCTAACCCACCTGTCACACATTGTTGTTGTTTTTTTAATATCAGGTTATAATCGCTCCAAAACATTAAAAGGTAAGTAAATTATATCAGCGCAAACTTTTCTGTAATTGTAGTAGTGCTGTGCGGCATTTGTTTAACCCTTTAAGGTGACGTGCTGACTGACTGACTGACTGACTGACTGACAGGTGCGCGATGCGTGAGGTCAGCAAACAGGACATGGCTTTCAGTTATTATGAATACAGTTTCCGTAATTATACTTTATTTATAGATAAATGCCTGTGGTTCTGCATATAATGACTTTATCTTACTGAAGTTTATAGCCATTTCACTTTACTTCAGGACGCATTAATGCCGCTCTGTAGGTCTAGTGAAGACATTCAGAATAGGGATGGGAAGATTAACCGATATGTATCGATACGCGGTCATGCGCGTGCACGATGCGAGTGCATCGGTTGAGCAGCAGAGGATGAATGAAATTTTGGAAGCAAATCGAGATGCATCGGTTTTTGCGAGATGCATCAATTTTTCTGAGATACAGCTTATATTTTTAATAAAGAATGTATTTTTTATTTATTAACAAGTGTTGTCAACCTGTTTTTGGCGCATAATTTAATCGACCTACATAAAGTAAGCCTTAGCAACGGATTTGCGGATGTGTACACTTACACTACAACTCAGTGTATCAGGTGTGCGGATGAAGCTAGTGGAGCGCCCTCAGAAAGCGCGAGAAGCAAAACAAACATTTTATTCCCCACTAAGTTTTAAATCTAAAGTATGGCAACATTATGGATTTAAGGATGGACGACATGACAGGACAGATGCAATTTGCAAAATGTGCCGCGCATCTGTAAAATACGCGGGCAGTACGACTAATCTGAAATCTCACTTGAAGCGGTGCCACGGTGTTGTTGTGAAAGCATCTTCCAGTGTTCCTGTATCCCCGGCTTCCTGCACTGCTTCAACTGTAGCTACCAGCTCCAAAAGTGGTGAGAAAAGCATTGCAAGTTTTTTTTTCCGTGCGCAACAGTTTTGTGCGCTCTACGCCAATAACGGATGTTATTGCATTGTTCATCTGCAAAGATATTCAGCCTAGTGTCACAGAGAACGAAGGTTCTAAACACCTCCTTTTAATTTTTATTTAATAATAATATTAATAATAATAATGATAAAAATAATGGGTGTCACGGTGGCACAGTGGGTAGTTTGACCACCTCACAGCAAGAAGATTGCTGGTTTGTTATATTTTTATTAGCCTGTTGTTTACAGTGACAGTGATTTTTCAAAGCAGCATAACACTGCTAGTTCACCACCTTAAGTTTTGAATATTCAGTGGCAAAATATCTTTGTAAAACTTGTTTTCATAGTTGAAAAGTTAAATCACAATTCTTGTTGTGCAATATTAAACCTTTATGTTGAAAGAGTGCAAATATATATATTTTTAAATATATATTGCACTTATACATTCTGTTTATCTTGAAAATACTTAAATAATATGTGCTATATGTTCTAAAATGGCCCTCTACTGTAAACTGATACTCTGGCTCTGAGAGAAAAGCCAGTTTGTAAAAAAAGTCTTGGTTTTGCTTGGTTAATAAATAATCAAACTCATTCAATGGCACAGCATCCTCTTTCACATCATCTCATAAACTTGATTTAATTAGTTAGTGCTGAATTATCGCATTGTATCGTGATATGGGTGTGAATCGTATCGTGTTGCATCGCAATATGTCACAAATGTATCGCTAATATATCGGATCGTATTCTTTGTATCGAGATGCGTATCGGATCGGCATTATAGCTTAGATGCCCAACCCTAATTCAGAAATATTCCTATACTCATATAAATATACTCGCTACATAAACGCACTAAATCACATTTCAGCAGTGTTTATTTGAGAGCGCACAAGAAGATCTGCACTTCAGCAGCGTATATTTGAGGGGGTGTGCAAGACGTTTTGTACATGAACAGAGGAAATCGGCGCGCAAGCAAAGAGATTCGCTTGCTCGTATTACGCGACTTGTTATACTGTGCTCAAGACTTTTCTCCATTTGTCATTGAAATAACGCCATAGGTAGTTGGAAGATTTGTGTGAAAGGTCTGCCACCACAGCTGGAAAAACTCCTAGAGGAAACACTGCACTTACCCTTTAAATTGGCCAACACACTAATAACAATACGTCTTTCCTATTAAATTAAATGATAAATTAGCAACTATTTTTTTTGTTTCATACAAAAGTATTAAAGGATTATTCGCTCCAAAATTAAATGTACTCATGTCTAGGATCTGCTCTCTCTCACGGCATCCTAGGTGTATATGATGTTCATTTTCTAGTCCAGAGTAAATTGAATTATCCTTTTTTAACTCTAAAATGACAACGAGTTGCTGTTTGAAGACCAATAAAGCACATCCATCCAGACAAATCAGAAGAATGAAAGCAGTAAAATATCATGAGCTAAGGTTTGATTATTTTTTTTTTGCCTATGTTTTATTTTTTCTGTATGGCTGATTCCTGCAATACTTGTATATCAACATTATAAGGAGCACGAGACTGACTTGCGTAAGCAAATATGTAGTTAGACTGTAAACATTATCTGACACAGTACTTCCTCCTTTCTTTCACTGGGGATGTTGGAGGTTTTTATGAGGATATTCACAGTAAAGGAGGATATTCTGCTGGAAGAGTCTCATCATGCAGACTAATGTAAGTGTTTCTCTTCAGTTTGCGAAAGATCAGCTGTTTTTAGGCCATTAACCAAGCCTTTATTTAGTTTACACACACTTCTATCAGCCCCTTCCCTTGACAAATACAGCTTCACACTGCACTCGAAAGTATTTAGACCTGAATTACTGTTTATTTTTTGGAAAATATACAGTTTTCTTGCATTTTTGTTACGGTTTTAATATAAGCTAGAACATTTAATGTGACGTGTATAGTCAGTGACACACAAACAAACATAGTTAGATTTCTGTTAATGGTATGATTCTTTTTAATACATATTAACTGTTTGTTTGTTTGTTTGTTTGTTTGTTTGCTTGTTTCGGACTCATAGATTTGTAACTACCTGAAGTTTGTTTCAGAGCTGAACAGATTTTTAACGTTCATTTTAATGTTCAGACTTCAGCTTGTTTTGACAGATACAGTTGCAGTCAGAATTATTTGCCCCCCTTTTAATTTATTTTTCTTTAGTAAATGTTTACCAAATAATGTTAGACAGAGCGGGGAAGTTTTATACAGTATGTCTGATATTGTATTTTCTTCTGGAGAAAGTCTTATTCATTATTCATGTTATTATTGTCGCTGTATGTGGGAGGAGTAATGCACAAGGGTGAAGAGGCTTGGACTAGTGTTGTTACTGGCAAAATATTGCACGGTCAGAATTGAACCAGACAGAACTGTTGTGTATATATATATATTATAGGTGGGCATTTTTAATCTAGATTGATCTCACTGTAATTTTGGAATTAATCTAGATTAAAATGGCTCATTTGAATTCTGCTGAAGGCATTCAGAATATGTGTGCTACCTAAATAATCACTAAAAGTAAGTGTTTGAGAACGGATTTCTCAAGCCAGGTGGCGCATTAGACCAGGGGCTTATCTTCTGTTTCTAAAATGCATCATAAACTGCTTGAGAAACTGTTCTACTGTGATAATTGGTGATGAAAATAAATGATGTTCAATAAGATGTGCTTGTGTTTACTCACTGTTTATTTAATAACATGAATGCTGAACTGTGGGCCTACATAAGCTCCAAACAGCGATTTCTGATGACCTTAGAGCGACTAAAATCAGAACTGAACTAAACAGAAATGGAATTAAGACGTGTGGTGTCTGCAGATATTAGTGGCATTATTATTGTTATCTGTTATATGTCGTGTCCTTGGGAGATCACAACTGTTGTAAGTGTTTGTATGTCAAGAAAGGGGGGTATGGCATCTCTTTGGGAGATCATATCAGGTTTATAAGTGAAGACTGGGGCTGGTGGGCACGCTGTTGCAAAACCACCCAAATTTTCACTTTAATAAAAATCTAATTCAAGGGTGAAGCAGTGGCGCAGTAGGTAGTGCTGTTGCCTCACAGCAAGAAGGTAGCTGGGTCACTGGTTCGAGCCTCGGTCCAATTGGCGTTTCTGTGTGGAGTTTGCATGTTCTCCCTGCGTTCACGTGGGTTTCCTCCGGGTGCTCTGGTTTCCCCCACAGTCTAAAGACATGCGGTACTGTGTAAAAACTTGCTGGATAAGTTGGCGGTTCATTCCGCCGTGGCAACCCCGGATTAGTAAAGGGACTAAGCCGACAAGAAAATGAATGTATGATTGAAAATCAAATTCAAAACCGCCCAATCTGGCAACATTGTTCCGAATATTGACCTTAAAATGTTTTCAAAAATTCTAAACTGCTTTTATTCTAGCCAAAATAAAACAAATAAGACTTTCTGCAGAAGAAAAAATATTATAGTAAATACTGTGGAAAAATTCCTGAATCTGTTCAACATCATTTGGGAAATATTTGAAAAAGAGGGTGGGTGAATAATTCTGACTTCAACTGTATATATTAGAATCATAGAACAATTGCTCAGGTGTTGCTACTAACAGATGTTATTGATTATTCTCAACATTGATTCATGCTGCCATTGGTGTTGTACAGGAGCCTCTGGAAGACATCAGAGATGCATCAGTGAAGCGCATTCATTTCTCCAGTGGAGAAACTCTGACAGATGAAGACAGCGAGGAAGAGGAGGATCTTCATCAAACAGCATCATGCGTTACTGAGCCGGTCAGACCCAGTGACACAACCTCTAACATGTTGGAAACTATCCAACCCGGGCTCATTGTGGAAACGTAGTACCGCGGACATTTCTGGAGACAGCGGAATACGTCCCGGCGGGTACGTACGGCTGCAGTTTTTGTTTTTGCGAACCCGCGAGAGGCCGCTGTTGTGCACTTTTTTGCATCTCAAACGCCTCTCGAGAGTGCGGTTCGTGCCCGCACTGTTCTCGCGTGAACCTGCCAGAGGCCGCTGTCCTATTGACCGGATGATTGACTGCACGACCGGCCAATCGGCCGACCCGCCCTCCTCCTTCCCTGAACCCAACCAATTTTACCGATCAACCCACCCGCCCGCTCGCTTCCCTAAACCAGAGCAACAGTTTACAAAAAGCTGTCCAAAAAAAAGAAAAGCCCTGATTTTTTTTTCTATCGCGTTTTGGGATTTCACCACGTTCTCACCCTGTTACGAAACTCGTTTTTTGGGATTATGTTTTTGTCTAACCTAATTGCTGGAACCGCTCTTCCCTGGACTCGAAACCGATCCGCGTGGTCAACTCCTCTCTGCATCTCGAGCCTGCCTACGTACACGTTGAGCTGAGTGGACAAACGGGTTGCATCGGGGAAGCCCTCCACAAGGAGGTAAGCGGTCGTACCCAAACAGCATCACACCGCCCCTTAGCGTTCACTTGAAAAAAATAAACGCGGCCGTACGTACCTGCCGGGATGTATTCCGCTGTCTCCAGAAACGGCCGCGGGAGTACGTTTTCAGAATGAGCTTGGGTTGAAACTATCTTATTCACAAAATTCAGAAACAAACAAAAAGCACTTTTAGGGGTAATTCGTAAAGAAACCCTAACCCCGGTGTCTTGGCCAAATTCCCTCCATCAGCTCTTACCCTTGATGGCCTCCCAATCATCCCCATGCCCTGAATTGGCTCTATCCCTCTCTCTCCACTCCTCATTTAGCTGGTGTGTGGTGAACGCATTGGAGCCGTTGTCCTGTGGTTGCAGTCGCATCATCCAAGTGGATGCTGCACACTGGTGGTGGTGTGGAGAGACCCTCTTCATGATTGTGAAGCACTTTGGGTGTCCATACACGATAAATGCGCCATATAAATACACATTACTTACTTAATTACTAATTAATGTGTCTGTGCTTTTTGCTTTAGGGATTCTTAAAGATATACAGAAAAATCATCATCTGCGCTCTGTGCATTGAAAAAAATATCCATAAAATAAGCAGTTTCTCATATTTTGCGATTTTTATGTTTTGGTTTTTCCATTTATTTATGCTTTTGCATTGCATTTTGGGAGCTTGATCTTTCCTCCAACCACTTTTAACCTTGAAAAGTGACCTTTAATGAACATTTGTAATAGTTTGCAGTGCTATATTGTCTGGCTTTGTGTTTAGCTCAGTTCAGTGTGGTTAATAATCACTACTGAGAGTCCAAACACTGAAGAGCAAATCCATCGATGCACAGCTCTACAGGTCCTGAACCATGGAAGCTAGAGGCGACAGCGGAGAGGAAAAAACTTTGACTTATAAAAAACCTTGAGAGAAACCAGGCTCAGTTGGGCATGACTACTTCTCCTCTGGCCAAACGTCTTGTGCAGAGCTGCAGTCTAGGCGCTGGAGGCTGGAGAATGCTGGACCCCAGCGAAGACTCGTCTGTCCCTGGAGCGTCACAGGAATCAGTCTCATGCTCTCCACTCTTCCATGACCACCACAGCAGCTGCTCAGGATACAGCCTGGTCCAGATTTATGGAAACCTTGTGATCATCTCGACGCTCGTCTTGGATCGAATCAGTGGCGCTGCATGGTCTGAGAGCCTCGGGATGAGTATCCCCAGCTGGAAATAGAGAAAAAACAGAATAATTAGTGTAGCTGCTGTTCATAGTGCATATAAACGAGATGCAGAAACCTGTGTGGAGCACATTCATGCATCATATCGCTAAGTGATGCACTGAGTGTATGCTTTACTAAAAAGATAAGTCTTTAATCTAGTTTTGAACTGAGAGAGTGTGTCTGAGCCTCAGGCATTATCAGAAAGGCTATTCCAGAGTTTAGGAGCCATAAAGGAGAAGGCTCGACCTCCTTTACTCGACTTTGCTATTCTAGGTACTACCAGAAGCCCTGAGTTTTGAGATCTTAAAGAGCGAGTTGGATTGTAGCGAGACAGAAGGTTGGTTAGATAAACAGGAGCTCGATTATTTAAAGCTTTATATGTAAGAAGCAATATTTAAAATCAATATGAAGCTTAACAGGCAGCCAGTGTAAGGAGGATAAAATTGGGGTGATATGATCATATTTTCTAGACCTGGTAAGAATTCTGGCTGCTGCATTTTGTACTAATTGAAGTTTGTTAATAGAGGATGCTGGGCAGCCAGCAAATAGAGCATTACAGTAATCCAGCCTAGAAGTCATAAAAGCATGGACTACCTTTTTTGCATCTGAGATGGATAGCATATTTCGTAATTTAGCGATATTTCTCAGAAGAAAGAAGGCAGTTTTTGTGACATAGGATATATGGTTTTCAAAAGTTAAATTGCTGTTTAATATGACAGATCTTTTATAGGAGAGCTAAAGCTAACTTTGTATCCCTCTAATTGTAGATTGAGTTGTGAGATCTGCTGTGTGCAAGATTTAGGCCTAATAAGTAATAATTCTGTTTTGTCAGAGTTTAAGAGAAGAAAATTGTTGGTCATCCAGTGTTTGATGTCTTTGATACACTCAGTTAGTTTAGAAAGTTCAGACGTCTCGTCAGGTTTAGTTGAAATATATAATTGAGTATCATCTGCATAGCAGTAAAAGCTGATCCCATGTCTTCTAATAATGTCTCCCAGAGGTAGCATGTAAATTGTAAACAGTAAAGGGCCTAAAACTGATCCTTGAGGCACCCCATACTTTACTGGACTGACTTGGGAATGCTGTCCATCAATATTCACAAACTGGTAACGGTCAGCTAAGTATGACTTAAACCAGTGTAGAGCCTGTCCCTGGACACCT